>NC_042629.1:31816055-32068555 GCF_901001135.1 Rhinatrema bivittatum
TAGAGACAAGATTGTAGTACAGTATAGTGGTACTGTACATAGTCGTGTGATTGATTCATGCTTGCTAATGTAGCACTTTCATATGACAGAGTGTCTGTGTTTCTGATCTCCCTACAATCCTGAGGCTCCTTGGTTCCATGGATGTGTGTTGTACGATACAGAAGATGAAATACTTATAGTGTGTAAAAGTGTTTGTAATGCCCACAGAGTGCCAGTATGATGTACAACAATAAATGGAGAGAGAGCAGAGAGCAGAGTTATGAAAGAGAGGAAAACGAAACATAGGTTAGGGTAAGAGAGATGTGTGTGTGATGTTGTTGTGAGTTGTTTAAGATTATGTTAAAAGTCATGCTATGCAAGAATTTATAAATATTAAGCACAGTGGTCTCTGATACGAAAAGTAGCACTGGCCCTTGAAAAGTGACTTTTGCTTGGAGAACTTTAGAAGTAAAGGAAGAGTCTCTATCTGATACAGTTAAAGAAGGTTATTTGATTTATATTCCACTTTCAGGCACTTAAAAGTGGATTACATTCAATTAGCTTTCTTGTTTTGGTCCAAATGTTTTAAATATGTTTAAATCATTCCCACAGGCACTTATGAGAGCTGCATTCTGGCCCAGACATTCTGGCCTGGAATAAACATATTATGTCTGAGCGGCACCAGAGGGAGAATGAAAAAGACACTGATCATTAAGGCCGTATATGTATTTGGATGAAAGGCTATTGTAGGCATTTCTGCAGCTGGAGTAGAGGGTAATAGTTCAAACATTTTTTTTATTGCAAACAAAGACCAGTAACAAAAGTCTTTAAAGTACAGTGTTTCTTACGCACTCCAAAGATAATAGAACATATAAACACAATCAGATTTTCCTTTTATTCCCTCCTTAGTTTATCCCTCTGTTCTCCTCGCCCTATAACCGTAATACCCCAAATCCAATATTATTTAGAGTTTAGAGTTTATTTTTTTATATACCGTCACATCGGCATAGCCTTCATAACGGTTTACAATCGAAACACAATGAAAGAATACAATAAAACATTCAAGAAATAGTAATAACAGCTAAAAATGTTTAAAAGAAGACATAGATAAATTAGCTGTTAAAATACAATTACAACTAAAAAACTTATTACTTTAATATTACTGAAGAGTAGTTACTAAAAATATTTAAAACAAATATACTTCTAAATCAATAAAGGCTAAATAGAGTTTATTTCAAAAAATAAATTACAAAATCTCTTACATCCCCATTTCCACTCCTTTCTAAGCCCTATCTCCTAATAATCCTCATGTCCAGATATGATATCCCTCTACCCTTCAGTTACCCTCCCCAAAATCCATTTCACTAAACAACTCATGGAACATTATTCAATACTAGGCTTTTCATTCTTGGGGTTAATGTCTAAATATACTTCTCCCAGGTAGCCAAAAAATCCTTCTTTTTTGAAAAGTAACCTTAGATGCACTATTGTCCATTTGCATGATATCATGCAATAAATTTTGCCATTGCCAGAAGGATGGGCCTCGTTCCTCCTTCCATTGTATCAAAATGATTTTCTTCCCCAACACACAAGCCTTTCTGGTAAACAGCTATCTCCATTTGTCTTGTATAGCGTAGGTGGAAATTGTTTAAATAATACAGCAAACGGAGTCTGTGGAATCCCATATCCTAAAACCTTCGACAGATAGGTAACCTCTTTAGACCAAAACACCTGGATCCCTGCACAAGACCAAAAATGTATGCATTAAAGTTCCTGTATCAGAGTCTGAGATACCTGCTTTGCAGGCTTGAGTTTGCGAAATGAAGGCTCTTCTCAAAAATTGATATTGCATTTTTTGTATGTACATGTTTCCCGAGAGCTCCTTTGTATGTTTAAAGCCCCTTACTAGCACATGCTCAGTAATCAAGAAGTTTGACTCGCTGGTCCAATGTTCCAAGAGGACTCCCATTCAAATGTCTGATAACCGTGGATGTATAACCTTATTAATTCTGGCTAGTGAAAGTTTTGAAATTTCAGGCAAAACTAGGTTTCCAATTCTTTCAAAAAGGCAACATCCAAGATTGTTCAGTGGCAAGAATTGTACGTAGTCTTTTAATTGCAGATAAGAAAAATAACTAGCATTCTGCAATCCGTATTGGGCATTCAAAGCTGGGAAGGTCTGAAGTTTCCCATTTTCATCCATGATCTGGTATAACTGTGTAATACCCTTGAATCTTCATCTTTGAATATCGCTAGATTGGGTCGCCTGGGAGAAAGTCCAAATTACTCTGAATTGGTAATAGCTGTGAGCATTGATAAGATCTCTTGAACAACTTTGTCAGCCGTATCCAAGTTCATTTAATCGGAGGGTATCAAAATACTCTTGGATCACCCCCCTTAGCAATTTTTGATAAGGAGCGTGCAAGGCATACTTTACATCCAAAGACGCTCAATTGATTTTTTCCCTTTTAATTTAACAAAAGTGGACTTATCATATAACCAATCCCGCATTATTCTCAAACTGGCCAAGTTATAATTTTCCATATCTGAAAGTGCCAGCCCCCCTTGAGCTCAATCCTTTTTCAAACTACCTAATTGAATCCGTGGATTACTTATCCTCCATATACATTTTTAAATCAAGGAGTCCAAAGACTTTAGATCCTTCCCCAGAAGACATACTGGAAGATTTTACAAAACACAGCCATATAGGAATTATTACCATTTAAAAAATGTTAATTCTGCCTACTAAGGATAAGGGAAGTCCGTGCCAAACTTGTGCTTGGTGTCATCCATTAATTGAGATATATTAATAGCATATAACTTCCCTGGATCCATCAACAAGTGCATACCTAGATACCTAAAGATGTTTACAGCCCATTTCAATGCAAAATTCCCCGCAATCATTCTTTGTGTGTCCTGGAAGGCCAACGCGTCCGACTTATCGATATTCAATTTAAAGCCTAAAAATTCCTCAAACTGTTCAAACAAAAGAAGCAAAGCTGCAAAAGAGTTCACTAGATTTGTCAGAAATACTAATATATCATCTGTAAATGCAGTATATTTAAAATTTAAGGATCCTAAGGGCCGGATTTTATAAATTAGTGCGAGCGCGTACTTTTGTTCGCGCACCAGGCACGAACAAGAGTACGCGGGATTTTAATAGATACGCACATATCCATTAAAATCCGGGGTCGGTGCGCGCAAGGCTGCCCAAAATCGGCAGCCTGCACGCGCCGAGCCATGCAGCCTGCCTCCGTTCCCTCTGAGGCCGCTCCGAAATTGGAGCGGCCTCGGAGGAAACTTTCCTTCCACCCCACCGCACCTTCTCTTCCCTTCCCCTACCTAACCCACCCCCCCGGCCCTATCTAAACCCCCCCCTAACTTTGCGCGTGCCGGGCCGGCTGCCCCGCTCCATGTTCCGGTCCCGGGGGCTGGTCCGGAGGCCGCAGCCACGCTCCCGGGCCGAAACCACGCCCGTGGCACCGCCCCCTAAATGTCACGTCATGCGCGACATGCCCCCAAAACGCCGCGTCACTCCAGGCACACACCCCGACACGCCCCCTGACATGCCCCTCCATGCAAGCCCCGGGACTTACGCGCGTCCCGGGGCTTGCGCGCGCCACCGAGCCTATGCAAAATAGGCTCGGCGCGCGCAGGGGGGTTTGGGGTAGGTTTTCGGGGGTACACGCATATCCTACGCGAGTACCCCCTTGAAAATCTACCCGTAAGTGTGTACCCACTATATTTTCTGCATTTTGTATAACTCTGTGCAATGGCTCAAGAGACAACAGGAACCACAGCAGAGAAAAGGGGCATCCCTGCTATTACCTCTCCCTATTTTAAATCGATCAGATTGAGTATCATTCGCAGTTATGGAAGCCCCTGGATCTTTATACAGTAGTCTCACTGCTTCTTGAAATAAACCCTTTAAACCCATAAGATCCAAAATACGAAATAAATAACTCCACTCCACCCTATCAAATGCCTTCTCAGCATCGAAACTGATATCCAAGAACGGCTTATCCTTTTGTCTACTTATCATCATTGCCATTAATAAAAGATGTACGTTCATCCTAGCATATCTTCCACAGATAAAGCCAACTTCCCCAGATTGTATAACTTCTGGTAGAATAAGTGCTAACCTATCCACCAAAATCTTAGCAAATAATTTTTGATCTAAATTTATCAGGGAGATAGGGCAATAAGATGACAGTAAAAAAGATCTTTGTCTGGCTTAGGGATGACCATAATCTGCACTGAATTGGCATGAACCAGATATTCCCCCATGTCAATCAACACTTGATAAGTGAGACTGAGCATAGCTGGAATGTTTCCCAACAGAATTTTATAAAACTTCGTGCTAAATCCATCTGGGCCCAGGCTTTCGAATGCTTAGCTTTTCCAATCCCACCAAAGTCTCTTCCACACTAATTGGCCTGTTTAACCAATTAAGTTGGGGCTCCATTAATTTTTGGATTTGCAATTTATCTAGAAATTCTTTATATTTTGCCATGTTCATGACAATCATTTGCAGTTGTTTAAGTAACTCCTTATTAGAGTTCACAAGAGTGCCATCCTTCCCTTTAAGCATAGCAATAAATCTGGTATCCCCACTGGCTCTAATCAGGTTTGCCATAAGCTTGCCCATTTTATTTCTATATCGGTAGATTTTAAATCTATAATAGTTGATGCTTTTTTTGGTACTTTGATGAATAAGCAAGTTCAAAGCTGCACGCACAGCTAAGTAATTTTCTCTATTCTCTTTCGTATTAGCTGCCACCAGTGCTCTCTTAGCTTTATTTAACTGAAGTTCAAGGACTACCAACCTTTTCATCAATATCCCTCCTCCATTTTGCCACATAAGGTATAATGTCTTCCCTTAAAACAACCTTAGTAGTTTGCCAAAACAGCATGGGGTTATCCACATGAATACAGTTTTTACACTCATAGTTCAACCATTTGGATTTCAAATATTCTTAAAATTTTTGTCTAGCAATAAATATGGATAATGCCACTGATGCCCTGTCCACTAGACACATTTATCCAAATTGAAGTATGGTCTGATAGTGTAATATCTCCTCTGTTTGATTCTGTTAATCTAAAAATAAAAAACTCTTTGACACTAAAAGATAATCTATTTTAGAGTAAGAACATAAGAACATAAGAAAATGCCATACTGGGTCAGACCAAGGGTCCATCAAGCCCAGCATCCTGTCTCCAACAGTGGCCAATCCAGACCATAAGAACCTGGCAAGTAAGATGAATGCTCCCGTGAAAGATGGGTTAAGTCCCTCTCCATTGGATGGAGTCTCCAGGCATCCACCACTTGCAGCCCATCTTCCAGCAAAAGGTGTCCCCTTATCAGCCCTACTCCGATCTCCCTTCACACTTTGAGATCTATCAAGCATGGGATCCCGAACCAAGTTGAAGTCGTCTCCTTTCTCACAGGACAAGCAGGATGGTTGTCCTCACAAATGGGTGACATCGAGGATGGAGCCCACCACGGAAAACTTCTGTCAAAGTTTAAACAGAACTTTGACTGGCCCCTACTGGGCATGCCCAGCAAGGCACTGACCCTGCAGCCAGCAGGGGTCTCCCATCAGTCTTTTTTTCCGCGCAGCAGTTGCCACGCGGTGAAAGGAGCTCTCTAACCACGTTCCTGACAGGAATTTGGAAGTTAATTTCCTAAGAAAATTTGCCCCTCAGGGGTCTCCCTTCGACAAATTTTTAGTCATCTTACGGAACCCGGTAAGTTTTTTGCCTTTTTCCATCGACTACCGTCGAATTTGGCCCTTGAGGCCTGTTGGCACTTACCGATCCCCAGCCTAAATTTTGGCTTCAGGCTATGGCAACGGGGTTCCGCCGTTGTCTGGATTGTACCCGGACTATGTCCATCACAGACCCCCACAGGGTTGGTGTGATGTGTTTGGGTAGTGAGCATGATGTCCTGACTTGCACCAAATGTGCCTTAATGACACCCAAGGGTCGCAAAGCCAGGATGGAGAAGATGGGGCTCCTCTTCCATGCACCCACCCCAACGCCATCGATAGCATCGACGTCATCGGAACCGGCACCGTCGAAGTTGTACCATCATCGTCAACCCTCCGGTGACCGTCCGCCATCGATCGCTTCTCGGCCGTCGACTCCCGTCCCTTCCCCGGATGGGCGAGGGGATCGGAAGGAAAAGCACCGCTATCGACGGCACAAATCTCGGCCTGTCGAGGATCCACAGCCATCGACCTCTGCTCAAGCCGAGCCACCGACAAAGAAGCCGCGAACAGACCGGACACCCTCCACGTCTCGTTCGCAGGCATCGAGGAAACCCTCACCCTCCCGGGGTGCGGGGGCCGTGATCCCACCGGTTACGGTGGTCCCTCCGGCCCTGCCTCAGCCTCCCTCTCCCGTCGAGCCGGGTATGGTTACCCCTGGTCTCCGGGCAGAACTGGACCGGCTGGTCCAGGAGGCCATCGAGAAAGCGATGAAGAAATTGCAACCTCCATCGGCACCGTCTCCGGCACCGGTTCCAGTGCTGCCCCCGGCACCGACACCGGCACCGGCTTCGCCACCGAGGAGGGAACCGACCACCGAGCCGTTGATACAAGCGCTAGCACCGCTACTGAGCCGCATGGAGGCGCTCATGACGGCCCTTCCATCGGTGATTCCAGTGCCATCGACAACACCACCGTCTCCGACTGGATTTTCATCGGCAGGAGAAACACCGTTCCGGATTCCCCCTTCCGGGGTGGTTCCATCGGTGCCTTCTGGTATATCTCCACCGATATATCCTTCGGTTCCATCCATTCCACGCCAGGCACCGATTCCATCGACAGCACCGAAGCCATCGATGCCATTTCTGGTTCCACCTACGGCACCGATTCCACCTCGGTTTCCATCGATGCCTTTAGAGCCTCAGCCAGGTCCATCAGGGTTACAAACCCCACTTGATCCCTACGATACCTGGGGTGGTGATGATGATACATCTTCTGACACGGATTTGCCTTCGCCTCCATCTCCTACAGAGAGTAGAAAAAGATCTCCTCCTGAGGATCTATCTTTCATTAATTTTGTGAAAGAGATGTCAGAAGTTGTACCTTTTCAACTACAATCTGAAGCTGATGACAGACACCAGATGATGGAACTCCTTCAATTTCTGGATGCTCCAAAAATCATCGCTTCCATCCCTATACACCAGGTGTTTTGGATCTGCTCAAGAAAAACTGGGAATCTCCTTCATCAGTGTCCCCAGTTAACAAAAAAGCTGACTCCACCTACCTTGTCCAGTCAGCACCAGGTTTCCAAAAACCTCAACTGGATCATCGCTCTGTTGTGGTGTTGAGTCCGCGCAAAAGAAGGCCAAGCGTCTTAAGCCACACTCTTCTACCCCACCTACCAGGGACAACAAGTTCCTAGATAGTGTTGGACGGAAAGTCTATCATGGAGCTATGTTGATTTCACGCATAGCTTCATATCAACTTTATATGACTCAGTACAACAGAGCCATCCTTAAGCAGATGCAAGACTATGCTGACACGTTACCAGACCAATACCAACCGCAGCTTCAAGCCCTTCTTCACAAGGGATTTGAGGCAGGGAAGCACGAGATTAGGACTGCCTACGACATATTCGATGCTTCCACAAAAGTTTCAGCCACAGCCATCTCAGCCAGACGTTGGGCTTGGTTAAAATCATCCAACCTTCGCCCAGAGGTTCAGGATCGTCTTGCTGATTTACCCTGCTTAGGCGATAATTTGTTTGGAGAGCAAATTCAGCAGATTGTGGCGGAGTTGAAAGACCACCATGAGACGTTGAAACAACTCTCATCTGTCCCACCTGAGCTGACCCTCCAAGCAACCGCAAAAGAAGACTCTAAGAAGTCATTCTTTCGACCACGCCGTTATTACCCTCCATCGGCCAGGCCTCGTCCAGCTCGATCCTCTACTAGGCCTCAGCCGCGTCAGCCTAGGAAACAAAGGCCTACTGTAGCCCCTCCTCCTGGGCCTGCGGCTGGCCTTTGACTCCCCTGTAGGGAAACACATGCCAAACCCCTCTTCCGGACATCCCTGTAGGAGGTCGACTGTACCATTTTTCTACAACCTTGGTTGCAGATCACCTCAGATCAGTGGGTGCTAACAATTATCGCACAGGGTTACCACCTCAACTTCATAACTCTTCCGGCAGACTCCCCGCCTCTTCAAGCGTGGAGTCTATCCACCCATTTGGCTCAATTACAACAGGAAGTATCTCTTCTTCTGCAATCAAATGCTATAGAACCCGTTTCCTCCTCTCAACGAGGCAAGGGATTCTATTCCAGATACTTCCTAATACCAAAGGAAATCGGGGGGACTACGTCCATTTTGGACCTTCGAGCCCTCAACAATACCTTCAAAAGAGAAGTTCAAAATGGTAACCCTAGGCGCGCTGCTCCCTCTGCTACAAAGAGGGGATTGGCTGTGCTCTCTCGACCTCAAGGACGCTTATACCCACATTGCGATCACACAATCCCATCGCAAATATCTGCGGGTTCTAGTTGGCCACGACCATTATCAATACCGTGTCCTCCCTTTCGGTCTAGCTTCTGCCCCACGAGTCTTTACCAAATGTCTCGTAGTGGTAGCAGCATTCCTCAGGAAGGAAGGTGTCCACGTCTACCCATACCTGGACGATTGGCTAATCAGGGCCTCCACCCAACAGATAGCTCAATCCTCCCTAAAATTGACAATTCAAACACTCCTTTCCTTAGGGTTTCTCGTCAATTACGAGAAATCTTGCTTAGTCCCGTCTCAAACCTTATCCTTCATTGGAGCAGACTTGGACACCTTGCAGGCAAAGGCTTACCTTCCTCTTCAGAGGGTCCACACCCTAATATCCCTGGCTCGCCAGCTCCAGTCTCAGAACACTGCCACGGCTCGCCAGTTCCTCATTCTCCTAGGACACATGGCATCCTCGGTTCAAGTCACTCCCATGACCCGACTAGCCATGAGAGTAACACAATGGACTTTACGACACCAATGGATTCAAGCTTTCAGCCTCTGTCCTCCATAGTCACAGTCACACAAGCGCTGCGCCTATCCTTAACCTGGTGGACGACTCAGGTCAACCTCCTTCAGGGCTTACCCTTTCTTCCACCGGATCCGCAAGTAATCCTAACCACCGACGCTTCTCACATCGGTTGGGGAGCCCATGTGGACGACTTTCAAACCCAAGGGTTATGGTCCAACGAGGAAGCCGAACACCAGATCAATTTCCTGGAACTTCGAGCAATCCTCTATGCGCTCCGCACTTTCAAAGATCATCTCTTTCATCAGATAATCTTAATCCAGACGGACAACCAAGTGGCCATGTGGTACATAAACAAGCAGGGAGGCACAGGCTCCTTCCTTCTGTGTCAGGAAGCTGCGCAGATCTGGGCGGAAGCCCTCTCCCATTCCATGTACCTCAGGGCCACTTACCTGCCGGGAGTAGACAATGTATTGGCAGACCAGCTGAGCCGTGTCTTCCAAACCGCACGAGTGGTCACTCGATCCTCTGGTAGCGACCTCTCTGTTTCACAAGTGGGGTTCTCCCCGCATAGACCTCTTTGCGTCCCCTCAGAACCACAAAGTGGACGATTACTGCTCTCTCATTCGGAGCCAGCACTCTCGGCCGAGGGATGCATCCTCCCTCAAGTGGACAACCGGTCTGCTCTATGCATTCCCTCCACTTCCTCTTGTGTCAAAGACTCTCGCTGAAGCTACGCCAGGACGGGGGAACCATGATCCTGATAGCACCTTACTGGCCACGCCAAGTATGGTTTCCAATACTCCAGGATCTCTCCATCCGCAGGCACATTCCTCTGGGAAAGGACCCGCATCTTGCTCACTCAAAACGACGGATGCCTTCTCCATCCCAACCTCCAAGCCTTGTCCCTGACGGCATGGATGTTGAAAGGTTAGTCCTTCAGCCTTTCAACCTTTCAGATTCCGTTTCTCGGGTCCTGATAGCTTCACGAAAGCCTTCCACAAGAAAGTCTTACTCATACAATGGAAAAGGTACACATCATGGTGCACTTCTCAGTCCCTTGATCCCTTTCCTGTCCAATCTCCAAATTCTTGGACTATTTATGCATCTCTCTGAATCAGGTCTTAAAACCTCTTCTATCAGAATGCATGTCAGTGCGGTAGCCGCCTTCCATAAGGTGTACAGGGTGTCCCTATTTCAGTACAACCCCTAGTTAACACGTTTTCTTAAAGGCTTGCTCCATCTGAAGCCCACCCTTACGTCCTCCGGCCCATCTTGGACCTTAACCTGGTTCTTGGTCGTCTAATGAAACCTCCTTTCGAACCTCTGCACTCCTGTGAGTTAAAGTATCTCACATGGAAAGTGTTATTCCTTTTGGCTATCACTTCAGCTCGCAGGGTTAGTGAATTGCAGGCCCTAGTTACCTATCCGCCTTACACTAAGCTCCTGCAGGACCGGGGCGGTACTCCGCACTCACCCTAAATTTTACCTAGGTAGTTTCTGAGTTTCATATTAATCAATCCATCATACTACCTATCTTTTTTTCCCAGGCCCCACTCCAACTCCGGGGAACAGACTCTGCATACCCTAGACCTGCAAACGAGCTCTAGCTTTTTTATCTAGACCGTACGTTGCTCACAGGGAAAGAGCACTCAATTATTTTGTCTCTTTTCATCCTAACAAGTTAGGACATCCTGTGGGTAAGCAGGCTCTTTCCTCCTGGTTGGCGGACTGCATTTCCTTTTGCTATCAGCAAGCTGGCATTCCCTTTCAAGACCGTGTGAAAGCACACTCTGTGAGGGCCATGCGACGTCAGTGGCACACCTTTGATCGGTGGCCGCTCCTGACATCTGCAGGGCTGCAACCTGGAGTTCTACTCCATAACCTTTGCAGCCCACTATTGTTTGGACAAAGCTGGAAGACAGGACTCCCATCTTCGGCCAATCTGTCTTGCGTAACCTTTTTCCAACGTGATGTACCAACACCCTTCACCTTCCCGGTAGGGTGCGGATGCCCTTTACCAAATTCCACCCCAGTTGTAGTGGCTGTTGCACGTCGTTGAGGTGCATTTGGTGCAAGTCAGGACATCCTCAGCTCGGTACTCACCCATTTGTGAGGACAACCATCCTGCTTGTCCTGTGAGAAAGCAAATGTTGCTTACCTGATGTAACAGGTGTTCTCACAGGACAGCAGGATGTTAGTCCTCACGAAACCCGCCCGCCACCCCCCCGCGGTGTTGGGTTTGTTTTGTTTTACTTTCTAGGCACTGCCTGTAGCTTTGAAAATCAGACTGAAGGGAGACCCCTGCTGGCTGCAGGGTCAGTGCCTTGCTGGGCATGCCCAGTAGGGGCCAGTCAAAGTTCTGTTTAAACTTTGACAGACGTTTTCCGTGGTGGGCTCCATCCTCGATGTCACCCATTTGTGAGGACTAACATCCTGCTGTCCTGTGAGAACAACCTGTTACATCAGGTAAGCACATTTGCTATCACAATGCCTTCTTCCAAATATGGATGCATAAACTTGTGTATGTCTGTGAAAAAGGAATGCTCATAGCTGTTAGGGTGCATAAATGTTACAAATAAGCAATGGCTTCTGGTATAACTCGGTGATCAAAATCACATAATGACCCCTAGGATCTTTAATCTCTTGCTTGATTGTAAGAGGGAGAATTTTAGGAATCAAGATCCCCACTCTTGCTGATCTTGTACTAGCAGAGGTGTAATGTACACCCCTGACCCACCATCGCTTTAATTTACAATATTCCACATCATTCAGGTGAGTCTCTTGCAAGAAGACCAAATCTACGGGTTTTTTGTTTTTTAATGCGGTCAAAATCTTACTGCATTTGATTGCAGAATAATTCCACACACATTCCATGACATTATTTTCACTTTGTCACTCATCATGAACTCATTCCACTATTAGTTTTAACATATATCTATATCAAACCTTTAATGTCAAAACAGCAAGGGAGAACCGTCCCAGCAGGGGCTTTCCCAATGAATTCTCTCCCATTTAGCCAAGTTTCCTCAAAATATAGGGCTGTTGAAAGCCATCAAATGGAGAACCTTTACATTGTAACCCCACCCCCCCCCCTTCCACCCTCAACCCCCCGCTTTTATTGCCGCCTTTCCTTTCACAACCATATTTTTCTGAGATCACGTTCCATGCTAAGACCCCAACCCTGCCTTCCCATCCCCATCCAACTTTCACTATCTTACCCCGCTGCATTTAACCTACCCCGATTAACCTGCTCAACATTAACTGCCTACCCCGCCCCTCTTCTCCTTTGTATCCTCTGAAAATAAACAGCATAATGAAACTTTATCAGGGGGTAGCAAACAATATCAACTTAGTAAAATGTTCAAATTTATAGGCAAAATGCAAAACCATATTATTATTTATTTATTTAAAAGCTTTTGTATATTGCTTATACAGATTAAGATCTAGGTGGTTTACATAAAGTAAACATATATATAAGAAAAACCTCAAACCCCACCCCCAAAGTAACTACTTAAAAATAAAGGTTGCTTTACAACATAAGACTGGGTATACAACAAACAATAAAATAAAATAAGCAAAAGAGGTTAATTAATGTCGGGCCGATACAGTAAAAACACGGGAGAGCGAGCGCTCGCTCTCCCAGCGCGCGCACAGGCCACTCTCCTGTGCGCGCGATACAGTATTTAAATTTATTTTAATTAGGGCCGGCAGTATAAGGAGGTGCTAGGGACACTAGCGCGTCCCTAGCACTTCTTTTTTGACAGGAGCGCTGGCTGTCAGCGGGTTTGACAGCCGACGCTTAATTTGGCCGGCGTTGGTTCTCGAGCCCGCTGACAGCCACGGGTTCGGAAACCTGACGCCGGCAAAATTGAGTGTCCGGTTTTCGAGCCGCGGGCCCATTTTATCGCCATGATATTAAGTCGGAGGGTGCACAGAAAAGCAGTTTTTACTGCTTTTCTGTGCACTTCCCCAGTGCCGGCAGAAATTAGTGCTTACCTTTTGGGTAGGCGCTAATTTCTTAAAGTAAAATGTGCGGCTTGGCTGCACATTTTACTTACTGAATCGCGCGGGAATATCTAATAGGGCCATCAACATGCATTTGCATGTTGCGGGCGCTATTAGGTTCGGGGGGATTGGACGCGTGTTTTGGACGTGCTATTAACCCCTTACTGAATAAGAGGTAAAGCTAGCGCGTCCAAATGCCAGCTAACAGTGCGCTCCGTCGGAGCGCATGTACTGTATCGGTCCGTGTGTGATGTATTGAATGCAATGAACCATAAGTTTTGAATATTTTTCTAAATTCTTTGGAGTTGGTCAGTTGTCTTAGAGTTACTGGGATAGAGTTCCAGAGAGATGGTCCTGCTATTGAAAAAGCTCGCTTTCTTGTTAAATCAAGCCTGGCTATTTTAACTGTTGGAATCTCAAGGAGGTTTTTGTCAGCTGACTGTAGTTGGCATGGAGGTTTGTATAAGCATAGGCAGGGTTATGGATTACATTGCATAACCAGATGGCAGGGTTATGGATTAAATTGAAAATTAATGTTAATATTTTATTCTGAATACGTTGTTGGATGAGGAGCTACTGGAGATCAAGAAAACTGGGGTGATGTGTTCTCTGGTTCTGGTATTTGTGAAAAGACGGGCTGCAGCATTTTGAATTGGTTGTAGTGGACAAATCGATGTATCTGGAAGGTCTAAGTATAGCGAGTTGCAGTAGTCTAGTCCCGAAAGTATGAGGGCTTGTAATGCAGTTCTGAAATCGACAGGGTGTAGTAGAGGTTTTAATCTTTTAAGGAGATTGAGTTTATAGAAGGATCTTTTGACAATCTTGGCTGTATTCATGGACGTGGACAAGCTGGAGTCAAGAAAGACTCCTAAATTACAGGCTTGGTTAACAATGGGTATCATATGACTGTCAAATCTGAGACATGGCGGTGCAATGGCAGAAGTGAGGCACAGTTGATAGGTGTAGGATTTCTGTTTTTTTGCAGCATTCAATTTTAAACGATTGTGTGTTAACCAGGTATTAATTGTTTCTAAGCATGGTGTAATTAAAGAGAGTGTGTGAGACCAAGATGTGTTGTAGGGTATGAAGTTCTATGTCATCTGCATATATTTGAAAGTCTATGACTAGACCAGTTAGGATATGGCAGAAAGGAAATGTTAAATAACAACATATAGCGGCGTAACCCCAATGTTTGGGTGAACGTCACCCTGACACTAATGCCAGTCTGAAAATTGTAATCGGACGTGACTCTCACCCAACCATGGACATAAGTGTTGATAGTGTAGCTGCAGGAACCAATGCCAGTATCTGGTGGTCATGCTTCCAATCTACCCGGACTCCGAGGGGCAGAAAGGCTCAGTTTTGTTGCTGCTTCCTGTTCCTCAATAAACGTTCTCACCTCTTGCAGCGAGACAAACCATTTGACCCGATCCTTATGAGCAATCCGAAGCTTAGCTGGGTATATCAAGGCTGACCGAATGCCCAGTGAAAACAATTTTGTGCATAATGGACCAAACTCTCGCCACTGCGCTGATAACTTCGCTGAGTAATGCTGAAAAATCAGGATTTTCTTCCCAGCATAATTCAGCTGCTATCCTGAATGGAAAACCTGCAAAATCTTTTTTTTTTTTAATGCACATAATTAAGTACACGGGCGATCACTGCATGTGGCCGCTCCATATTTTCCCTGTGCTGGCCTAGCCAACGGGCCCTCTCAATACGCAGGCTCCTGTGCAATGTGGACAGTTTTCAGTTCCCGGGATAAACACGTTTCCAAGAAGCCCAATAATTCCCGCTCTCCCAAAGACTCTGGCAGATCAATCGGACGTATATTGTTGCGGTGGGATTTGTTTCCCACATCCTCCAACTGCTCATCTTGTTTAACAGCCTTTGAGAGCGCCGATACCTGTGTCTTGGCGATCTGCAGGCCATCTTGTACATCGGATACACGTTGTTCCATCTTTGCAAATCTGTGCTTATAATTCGTCAGGGTTTCAGTCATCCTATCTAGCTTGTCCAAACTCTTTTTAAGCTCAGGTTTCAGCGCTTCCACTATCGTAGTTTTCAATTCAGCAACCTCCACCACCTTAGACATGATCTGCCTCCGCACCAGGTCACTCATCTGCCATCTTTGGTCCTGCTGGCTTGCTTTTTTTTCTTTTCTTTCTTTTTTGTCAGCCTAGCTGGTCAGTAACAGACCACACGAGATTGCGCCCTAGCTGCAGACCACACGAGTATGCACCCTAGCTGGTCAGTAACAGACCACACGAGTATGCACCCTGTCCACTACAGGAAGAAATTGAAATTGCTGGTATAGCAGTTGGATGCGAATGGATCAGGCTTAGGAGGTCCCACGAGAGAGAGAATCGCATCTCACCTCTCTCACAGCATCACGTGATCCAGGTCGAGTAGAGGGTAATAATGGGGTATTTGGTGGCTGTTTCTCCTTCATGCTCCAAATGTTTTTATTTTAGATGATAAGAACTTGTATTTGTTTATTGTTTAAGAACATCTAAATATCTGCATTTAATTAAGCTAGTTTCTGTTTTTATTTACAATATCCATTTTCCAAAGGCTAAGCAGATTTTGGAGGAAATCCTGGTGCTTAGGGCACAGAGATGTGCCCATTGACAGATTCAGGTTCTAATCAGCAAGTCCCATCATATCCTGTTCAAATTTCAGGAGGAACAATGTCACCAGTAAACTGGGCTTTTGAACTACTAGGGATACTACTTGTAGCAGAGTCTCCAAATTACCTTATTTCACATGGAAACAAAGGTTAACAAAACAGAAATTATGTAAGGTGATATCTTTTTATTGGTCTAACTTTATGCATTCCCTGAATAACTTTCAGGAGCTAATATTACGTCTGGTCACTACAGATTAAGCCTCACATGTGATCGCACAATGTCATTTGTGACATCATAGACCATGCAAACCAATCAAATCCAATGTGACGCCTGCTAACATCTGTTCTCTCCTAGAAATTCGGAGGACCTGCCGGTGAGCCCAGGGTTGCCACCTGACCCCTGAGGGGTTGAGCCCTTTCTGGTTCTGTCCCATTGCATCTATTGACTTGTAGGTCCAGTTCCTCTAAGAGAGGCCAGAACTCCCAAATCCAATGCATGCAGTGGGCCGGAACCCAGGACCAGCTCAGCTTGCTTGCTTCAGGAGGCAAACCCAAGGGGCTGCCAGCTGGCTCCATTTCCCTTCCTCTCCCCCAACCAGGTTTTACCTTTCCCTCATCAAGCCATGTATGCATTTATCCCTCACTGCTTACAGGAGGACAAGTTCT
Source organism: Rhinatrema bivittatum (assembly GCF_901001135.1). Taxonomy (NCBI): domain Eukaryota; kingdom Metazoa; phylum Chordata; class Amphibia; order Gymnophiona; family Rhinatrematidae; genus Rhinatrema; species Rhinatrema bivittatum. The sequence goes on from NC_042629.1 coordinate 31,832,335, forward strand.
GCAGACCCATGAGCTTAAGTCCAGGACTGGATCAAACGACCTCCAGGGAGGGTGACTGGGCCAGCTGGCAACCCTGGGAGGTGCCGCTTAAATCAATTTCAAAACCAAACGGGCTCAGCAGTATCGTTTTTAATTGATCCAGGGTGAGCCTTAGCAATGGCTGTGTGTGGTTGTGAAATGATAGCACATGCACAGAAGGTTTCCCCGTCTCTTTGAACTCCTTCCATGCCGGCACCGCTCTCTATTCCCTTTATGCTGCTCCGGCCGTATGATTGCCACATTCCATTAGGTTTAACATTGTAACCGCGGCTCTCCCGTGAACAATCGGATTTTCCTCCTGTAATGGGTTAACCATTACTAGGGACAAGAGGGAGCCCTGCTGGAGTTAGCATCTCCATATGGCCCGTTGGAGGGTTTATAAAAAACAAAAAAAAACCCAAACCAAATACCCTCCCAACTTTCCTTGGAGTTGTGGCCTAATTACTACTTATTAAAAATAATGAAGTATCTTTCTAGCCACGATGTTTTTCCTGCTGTAGATTTAATTAGCTTGGATTTTGTCTGTGTCTGTGTCTGTGCATGGGCGGGCGCCCAGGGCTGAGGGGGCTGAAAAGAGGGAAACGGCAGCAATCTGAAACCTTGTTAGAAATGTATGAAGTACTAAAATGTTTTATTCCCGGAGGGGGCCTGGCCCAGCTGTCACTGGGAAAGCCGATCAGTGCCTCGCTTCTGAGTGAGTGTGCCTATGATAGCAAGGGGCTGCTATTGACAAGAAAATGTGCATCATTTGGCAAATTATGTGCTCAGTAATTAGCAGGAAGTGGAGTGAAACAGGGAATTTTTTTTTCTCCTACTGTTTGCTTTTGAGATTGTGGAGGAAGGCTGGTATGAGGCAGGCAGAGAAATGGGGTAAAAAAAAAAGGGGTTGGGGGGGGAAGGAGGAGAATTCTGCTATTTCTAGGAATTTTATGGGGTTTTTCCTCTTCACCTCTACACTCTTGAACCTCCAGAGGAGTTCGAGCCTGCATCAGCCCTGTCTTTTGCCTGTCACCAGTGTGAGCTGACAGCTGGCGGACACGCCCTTGGCTGGGACTGAGCTGGACCTTCACCTGTACCAGCCCTGTTTCCCACAGGTCGAGCCTTTGGGTTCCAGGTGCTGGCAGGACTTAGGCGAATGCCCCAAGGGGCAATCAGAATGAGAGAGTCCAGAGTCAGGGCGGGCAGTGATCAAGGCGCAGCTGGTGTCCATAGCAGTGGTAGGGGGCAGCCAAGACAGAGATCCGGGTCTATAGCAGAGGTCAATGGCAGGTGGCAAGCAAAAGAGAAGTCCGGGTCTGCAGCAGAGGTCAATACCAGGAGAGCAGGCGGACATAGACTGGAAGGAGGTGAGGCAGGGCAGGTTTGAACAGGAACTGGAGCAAGATGGAGTCTGGAGAGCAACGCTCCCTGCAAGGCTGCAGGGGACCTGTTGCTGAGCTGCCAGACTGAAGTGCGGCTAGGGTTTAAATACCCAGCCATGCTGATGTCATCAGGAGGCACTGGCTTGTACGTTCTCTCCGAGAAGCCTTTTTAATCTGGTGTGCAGCGCACGCACCTAGGGAGACCAGCATCCATGCCGCTGGAGGAAAGACCTCTATCGTATCCCCCCTCAGCCATCTCTTCTCCAAGCTGAGCAGCCCTAACCTCTTTAGCCTTTTATCGTAAGGGAGCTGTTTCATCCCCTTTATCATTTTGCTCACCTGTTTCTGTACCTTCTCCAGGGCTGTTCTAAAAATGATACTAGGTATCACTGTCACTACTAGTTCCACAATGTTTGCAACCCTGTCCAACCTGAGAAGCGGGAGCTGGGAATGTATCTTAAGTTTTAAATAATTTTGATAATTTTTGTGAATAATGGCATATATCAGTTGAAATCCACAGCTCATTGTGCGGCAGCAGTCAAAAAAGCAAACAACGTTAGGTGGTAATAGAAAAGGAATAGAGAATAAAACAGACAATGTTATAATACCTCTGAATCGCTCTATGGTGCAGCTGCACCTATAGTATTGTGGGCAGTTCTGGTCATCTCAAAAAAAAATAGTATTGCAGAATTAGAAAAGATACAGAGAAGGGTGCCCAAAATGATAAAGGGGATGGAACTGCTCTCCTATGAAGAAAGGCTAAAGAGGTTAGGGCTCTTCAGTATGGAAAAGAGAGGGCTGAGATATAGATATCTATAAAATAATGAGTGGAGTTGAGTGACATGGATAAATATAACAACAAATGAAAAATCCCGTATAAATGGAGCGGCAGTAGCGCTTCAAGAGACCTCATAATAATTGTCAACTTTTTAAGCTGGCATGTAAGCTTATATTGGCTCAAGCTTTACTTTACTTGTAATCATCGGTCTCTGTAAGCATGAGATGCTCCTGCAATAGGTAGCTATCTCGCGGCACGGTCAGTCTCTATTAGTACTCAAATGAGTCTCTTAGTTTACTTAACTTGCGATTTTAATGTCCGTAGACGAACCAGTATTGTTGATGCAGGTATAATCCGATGCTATTGCCGACACGGCGTGTTTCGGAGGAAACCCTCCTTCATCAGGGGCTCGGATGTCACTAATGCCGGTTTTTCACATAACTGCAATAAAGTAAATAGACCAGACAGTACCAAGGTATGCCGCAAATTTAAGGCTAGCGTAAAGAATGGGAGAAAACACTTACTTCGTGGGAGGCAAGTTATGCGGCTGTATTATAGCGTCTCAGAAAGGATCGAGTGGTACACATTGATCTAATTGTAACTTTTGTTGGGATCCCCGCTATTACCTTTTCCTTTTCAGTTCAAGATGGCATCCTGAGTGACGCATAAACCCAATTATGGATAGATAGGGGGACATCCTGTATTTGAGAATTTTTCAAAATGGCGTCTAACGACGTCATTTCCCTTTTATGGATAGTCTAGATCTAAGATGGCGCCTGCCAGTGACGCAAATGCCCATTTCAGGACTTAGACATCGTTTTGGCGCCTTTTTTCTCCTTTAAAAAGCTAGCGGTTGTATCGCGCCGGCCGCTGACAGACGTCTCGCACGGCTCCACGAATGCAAGTCCAGCATCATTGGAAGCCAGTACGATATGGAGAAAAGGTATCTTTTATCTAGTTCTTTACCAAGTGGATATTTCATCAATGTCAATTCTTCGCTTTACAGAACTATCTGAGACGCTATAATACAGCCGCATAACTTGCCTCCCACGAAGTAAGTGTTTTCTCCCATTCTTTACGCTAGCCTTAAATTTGCGGCATACCTTGGTACTGTCTGGTCTATTTACTTTATTGCAGTTATGTGAAAAACCGGCATTAGTGACATCCGAGCCCCTGATGAAGGAGGGTTTCCTCCGAAACACGCCGTGTCGGCAATAGCATCGGATTATACCTGCATCAACAATACTGGTTCGTCTACGGACATTAAAATCGCAAGTTAAGTAAACTAAGAGACTCATTTGAGTACTAATAGAGACTGACCGTGCCGCGAGATAGCTACCTATTGCAGGAGCATCTCATGCTTACAGAGACCGATGATTACAAGTAAAGTAAAGCTTGAGCCAATATAAGCTTACATGCCAGCTTAAAAAGTTGACAATTATTATGAGGTCTCTTGAAGCGCTACTGCCGCTCCATTTATACGGGATTTTTCATTTGTTGTTATAATCATTATTATCCTGTTCAGTGGATTCCTTTATTTTCTGTAGTGTATGGATAAATATAAAGCAGTAGTTTACTTTTTCAAAAAATAAAAAGACCAGGGGACATACCACAAAGTTACTAAGTAGCACATTTAAATTGGAGAAAATATTTTTTCACTCAGTATACAATTAAGCTCTGTAATTCATTGCCAGAGGAAGTCGTAAAAGCAGATAGCCTAGCTGGGTTTAAAAAAGGTTTGGACAAGTTCCTGGAGGAAAAGTGCATAAATTATTGTTAACCAGGTAGATTTGGATAAAGCCACTGCTTTTCCCTGGACTTAAGCAGCAAGGAATCTATCTACTTTTTGGGAAGCTGCTGGGGTACTTGTGACCTGGATTGGAAACAGGATACTGCGCTTGATGGACCCTTAGTCTGACCCAGTTTGGTGGTTCTTATCTTTTATAATAGCCATATACTTACTTAAAACAAACAAAACAAAAATCTCCTTCCCTGAGGCCACTCAGTCATTTGTTTATATTACATATGTATGGATGTGAAACATTTATTTAATATTTTCATCAGTACTGCTGATTTATGGAAGATGAATCCTCCCTGAGAATGTACCTTAAGTACCTGGAGTCTATCCTTATTTCTTTTTTAGCTGCTGTCAGGAAGCTCAACTTGCCTTTCACAGAGGTCGGTGCAGGATTGTCTTATTGGACTTCAGATAGCTGAAGAGGCACATGCGGGAGGGGTTTCCTTCTGCCGAGGCATTAGCATAGCTGAAAAGTCCTTTGGGTGGGGAAAAGTATTGTAATGTCACTACCTTGCTAAAAGAAATCTGTATCCATTGTATTCAGAGCAATGTTTCAGCAGGACACGTGACAAACTATAATGTTCATCTGAATGCAATCAGATTGAGACTCCTTAACTTGTTTGTTTTTAAGTTTATTTGGGGGGGGGGGGGGGGGGGGGGAGGTTGAGCTGCTTTCCCCCAGGGTCTGTGAAGTCTTGGACAGCACATGTTACCGTACAGGCACTGGGGCCCCAGTACTGACCTGTGATAAAGATAATGTGCCAACATGTTTCTGGGTTTTATATATATATGAAACCCACCTCCCAAGGGAAAGAGGGTAAAGAGCATGCTACCATTTAAGTGAACTACAGCAGGGGGGAAAAAAAGAGGAAAATTCAGCTATGTAATATGAGTCTGCCAGCCCAGAAAACCAAGAATGAGATTGAAAAGGTTGCCAGTCCTCTTACTGTTAAAGTGCTTAAATGACCATTGAATAGATGAGTTCAGAGACTCAGGTAGGGGATTTGCATGTCACAGCTCCCTGGACTACTGTTGGTAAGTTGCAGTGAAATATCACTTTAAATCAAAGGATGGCGAAATGCCTGACCTGTGATTAGGCTGATGTCAGTGGTGGTCAGGAGTGATGTTACAATGTGTTGGGGCCTCAGCACTGACCTGTGATTGGGCTGATGACAGCGGCTCAGGCTCTCAGTTAATCACATGGTAGCACTAGCCTCATACATCCTGGGATTCTTCATTGTCGTTAGCATTCTAAAGACAGCTCCCCTCTCCTTTCTGTCAGAGCAGCTGATCCTGACATTGCATATCAAACTCTTCCTGTCCTCGGTTCACGTTTGAAACTGCTGCTGTCTCAACCAGTGGCTTTGCTTCATCCCTGCCCCCTTTTGATGCTAGAGAAATTATAATGGACTAGATATAAGGGAATGTACATATACTATTGGATGGATTTGGTCTGTGTCTTGTGATTCTGTCACAAAGCGCTCTGCATTCAGGATCATGCATTCTGTTGTTGCTCTTGACTGTGTCTCTAGGCACAGTTGGCAAATGATTTGCTGGCAGTAGAGATGGGATATATTATAGGCAGGTCTCCTGTTGTGCTGCAACAAAGGCCGCAAAATGTGTCCGTTGCCACCGAATTGCAGGTCTCCTGCAGATGGAGTCTTGGGATGGGTCTGCATCCCTTTCTCCTTCCTGCGCGTGCTGACAAACAGGGGAGGAGGATAGCAGCAGTGCTTTGGGCCATGTCCTCCTCCCTTGCTGCCTGGGACCCGATGGGAAGGGGGGAGGGGTGGAAAGGCTTGACCCATGTGGGTCAGCAAAATACAGGGCATTAAATGGGCCCCTGCATTCTTTCCTGTCTTCAATACTCACAACGTAAAGGCCTTTTGAAACACCATAAAAATCTAGGGCCCTTACAGGGAATGAATGTATCACTCATAATGGAGCACAAAATATAGGACAGATCTCCAGGATCTGTTCCCTTCTACCAGATAATTCTAGCAATAATGTATTTGCTTTTAAGAAAGCATGGTAGGCATGGAAGAGGGTTGAATTAATACAATTTGAAACTTGTGAGCAGTAGTGCTGTCAAGGCTTCAAGCCTGTCTACTCTCTGTTCGTGCATCTTTCATATACATTCATAATTTTAAAGTGTTTTTCATCTGCATTCAGGCAGGCCAATCCCCACCAATAGGTTATGCACCTCTGCCAGTAGGTAGAGACGGAGCAAAAGCTGACTTCATGGATATACAATCCCACCCAGACATCAGCCCGCCAGTCTTCTCCTTCTCCAGCAGATGGTGGACATGCATTTCCTGTGAAAGAAGACATCTAAAAGGCAAGACATTAATATAGCACCGCTTGCCTCCTGAGATGATACCTTTCGGTGCCTCACTCACAATCCATTCAGTCCGGTAGCCTTGAGTGGCATGGACTTAAAAAAAAAAAAATTATTAGCGGTTGCAGGTCAAGAGAGGCTCAGCAGTGAAGGCTTTCACCCTCTCCCCATGTAGCCGGAACCCGTTAGTGCTCTCAGCCAGGGAGGGGTGAACTCAGATAAAAGGTTTTTTTTTGTGTTTTTTTTTAATATAAATTTAAAAAAGGACAATAGAAGAGGAACACGTTAGTGAAGAGTTTTTCCTACTGGGTCTGTTTCCTTGGGTTGGACTTCTCCTACTTACATTTCTGCAGAGTTCTGTGAGGTATGGAGGCTGTTCAGGGACAGCAGGCTGAGCAGCATTTTGGCTGGGCCCCGCTTTCAAACTGCTTCTTTTTGGTGCATGGTAGACTGCGGCGGTTACTTCATACATTTTTCTATGTGTATCATAGGCGCGCACCTGTGCGTCTCATGAGTCTACCTCTGCGTCTCCTTTTGGTGCACATTCTGTGCGTCCAGGTTGGGCATCCTTCCTGGTTGCACATTTTGTGCACATAGCTCGGGTGCTTTTTACACACAGGTACCTGGACGCATGTTTTGTGCGTCTAGCTGTGCATGTCTCTATACATCTATCTAAGCACATTACAAGCCATGGCACTGGCGGCAAAGAAGTCTAAGCACTCTATCTATTTGTGCTGTGTGCCACATCAGGGCGATACAACCAGAGCTTTCTACAAGCCTGTGACAGTGCTGACTGGATGCTCGTGGGGATTTGCTGTCTCCTTATTTTACTGACTATGGTCCATCTGCTTGGTTGGAGGGGAGTGGGACAGAAGGTGACATGATGCAGGTCTCCCCTCCTTTGGTTGATCCACTGGCTGAGTCTTCAGGGGAGACTCGCTCTCAGGGTGTCAGGTTTGGGCCTATGGGGCCTGGAATGGAGCCATCCTCTTTTTCCTGGGATAGCAGGCCTTTCTACAGAGGCGGTTGTCTGAGCCAACAATACCTACTAGTTTAGGTCCATGCACTCAGAGCTCTCCTGTGTCTGCCACCATGGTCAAGCACTGTGGCACAGCGTGGCCTGACAAAGTTCTAATGCTTGTGGCTCAAGATGACACTGATGATGATGGCGATGGCTCCCCTGTTGAGGAAGGGGAGATTCCCCCAGATTCGGAGTCACATAGAACTCTTCTCCATTTCTTTCATAGAGATAAGTTGCTGAGCCTGATCTCTCAGACTTTGAAAACCCTTGGAGTGGCTGGGGGTGTCTTCTTGGGTGTGCAGAAGGAGGACCCCATTTTGGTCACCGTATGCAAGGCTTCATGTTTCTTTTCCTCCTGATGTGATTCAAGAGTTGATTGACCTAGAACGGAGTGTGCCAGAAGCATCCTTTAAGGGGTGTGTGTGTGTGTGTGTGTGTGTATGTGTTTGTGTTTATACATCTTTGATCCGCAGGCCAGAGCGGTAGAGGGAGGTGCAGCTCCTAAGGATGCTCAGGACAGGAGAATTGAGGCTATCCTAAAGCTGGCCTTTGAAGCAGTAGTGATGAACTTGCAAATTGCTCTTGTTGTGCCCTGGTAGCTCGAGCTACCTCTCATCTTTCTCAAGAATCTGGAAGCACAGTTTCAGATAGTGGACCTTAGCTGATGTGGGCTGTAACCTGGTTTGCACAGCCGTCGGAGGAGTTGCTTCTGTTATAGCAGCTAGACAGCAACTGTGGTTGCACAGCTGGTCATCGGATGCTATTTCAAAGTCCATTCTCACCAAGCAGCTTTTCAGGGGTTCACTGTTTTGACAGTGAGTTGGAAAAAATGTCAAATAAATGGAGAGATACCCAGGTCCTTTGCTTGCCAGAGGACAAGAAGCTGGTTTCCCAGACTTTTTGGGTGGGTGACTGCTCCCGAGACTACCTTCATTTTTGGCCTTATAGGGGAAGTTCTTCCCAGAGATCCCGTCCCTTCCGCAGATCTGTCTTTTGCCCCCGAAGACCTTGAAAGGAATCTGGCTCCATAAATGGTGCCCCTTGATCTTCTCAATGAAGATTTGTAAGCTCACCTGTTGATGCAGGAGATAAGATGGGTGCCAATCTCGTTTTTATCACAAGTGGGCCCAGATTACTTTGGTTCAATGGGTCTGTGAAGTGGTTCAGGATGGATATGCTCTTCCCATTCCTCTGAGTGCCTTTATCATATCTCCATGCAACTTCACTCAGAAGAGAGTAGCAGTGGAACCTACATTGCAAAGGCTGTTGGACCTGAAAGCCATGATTCCCGTTCCTGAATCACAGCAAAATATGGGCTGTTATTCCATTAATTTTGTTGTGCCCAAAAAGGAGGGGTCCTTTTGACCCACACTAGATCTCGAGGGAGTCTATCATCATTTGCGAGTCACTCATTTCAGGATGGAAAAGGTGTGCTCTGTCATAATAGCAGTAAAAGCAGGGGAATACCTCACGACTCTGGGTCTTACAGAGGTATATCTGCATATTCCTAATCACCAAGATCATCAACAGTTCATATGGTTTGCTATTCTGAATCATTACCAGTTTCAGGCCTTACCTTTTGGGCTAGCTACTGTGCCCAGGACCTTTTCCAAGGTTGTGGTGGTAGTGGCGGCCTTACACAAGGTCGGCATTCTGGTTCACCCCTATTTGGATAACTGGTTGATTTGAGCCAAGAGCATGGAAGAGGTGTTGGGACTTCTCACAAGGTAGTTTCATTACTACAGGAGCTAGGCTGGGTGGTGAATTTGGCCAAGAATAATTTCCAGCTGTTTCAGACTCTGGAGTATCTTGGAGTTTTCTTTGATACAAAGCAGGGCAGAATATTTCTGCTGGAGATTCGAATCCAAAGGTTGATGGTTCGAGTTCAAACCCTGACAAATTCTCTTCGCTCAACAGTGTGGGCTTATCTACAGGCACTGGGATGGATGGCTGCCGCATTGGAAGTAGTTCCATGGGCAAGGGCACATATGTGACCTCTTCAACGCGTGTTGCTTTCCTGACGGAACTTGCAGTCGCAGGACTAAATGGCGAGACTGCTCCTACCATTGGAGATGAGGTCTCAGTTGCACTGGTGGTTACAGGCAGATCATCTCAGGAAGAGAGTTTCCCTGGAGATGCCGGATTAGTTGGTGCTCCCGACAGATGCTAGCCTTCTGGGTTGGGAGACTCACTGTCAGGAGTTGATAGTGCAAGGTTGCTGGAATGCAGAGGAGCAGCAGTGGAGCATCAACTGATTGGAAGCATGGGAGGTTCAGTTAGTGTGCTTGCGATTCACAGAGTGTCTAGATGCTCGGGCGGTCCAAATAATGTCAGACAATGCGACGTCGGAGACTTACATCAATCATCAGGGTGGAACCAAGAGTCGTCAGCTGTTGGAAGAAATAGATGTGCTCATGGTGTGGGTGGAGCAACATCTTCTAGGCATATCCGCCTCTCAATTTGGCGGAAAGGACAAAATCAGAGCAGACTTCCTCAGCAGGAGAAACTTGGACCCAGGAGAATGGAAGCTGGCGGACGAAGCCTTTCAGCTTCTTGTGGACTGCTGGGGCTGCCTGGATGTAGACCTGTTGGCAACCTTCAACAATGCAAATGTTTCATGCTTTTTCAGTTGCAGGCAGGACCCAAAAGCACTAGCCATCAACACTCTTGTTCAGCAGTGGCCGTGAGTGCCCTACTGTTTGTGTTTCCCCCAACCCCTGGCCTCTGATAGGCAAGGATCATCTGGAAGATTACAAGTCAAACCAACACTGTCCTTTTAGGGGCTCTGGATTAGGTTCGGAGGCATGGTGTGCTGATCTGCAAAGACTGTTGATGGGCAGTCCCCCCAGACTACCACTTCAGAGGGATCTTTTGTGGCAGGGATCCATTCTACACAAGGATCCAGATCAATTTTGTCATACAGTTTGGCCATTGAAAGGGTTCTGTTGTTGAAGCGGGGTTATTCGTCTGCTGTGATTTCCACCTTACTTTGGACCAGGACATTTTCTACTTCTCTAGCCTGTTAGGGTTTGGAGAGTTTTTGAGATCTGGTGTTCTGAGCAAGGTTCTCAACCTCTTAAGGTGGTTATTAATTTAATTTTGGAATTCTTACAGGATGGCTTGCATAAAATCTTGGCCCTTAACACCTTGAAGTTTCAAGTTGTAGCCCTTGCTTGTTATAGAGGATGAGTCAATGGAGGGCCTTTGTCTTCCCATCCCAATGTATCCTGTTTCTTGAAGGGAGTTAAGCATCTGTGTCCCCCTTTGCAGCTTCTGGTGCCTCTGTGGGACCTTAATTTGGTCCTGGAATTCTTGTCAGGTTGACCTTTTGGCTGCTGTGTGCTCTTTCCTTGTGACTGTTTACCTTGAAGACAGTTTTTCTGATAACAATCTGTTCAGCATGTCGGGTCTCTGAGCTGCAGGCTCTTTCTTGCCATGAGCCTTTTCTGCGTATGATTCTGGGAGTGGTACAGTTTCAGACTGTGCCTTCATTTTTGACGAACATGGTTTTGGAGTTTCATTTGAATCAGCCAATTTTCCTGCTCACCATAGTGAGTATCATCTCTTGCGTTCTTTGGACATCAAGTGATATTTGCTGTGGTACTTGGAGATGACTAAATCTATCTGAAAGTTGGATCGCCTGTTTGTGCTCCATGGTGGTGGTAAGCAGGGAGCACTGGCGATGTGGATAACGATAGCCCGTTGGGTTAAAGAAGTCATTATGGCCACCTATGTAGCTGCTGAGGTTGCTTTGCTGAAACAGATTAGACCACATTCCACGAGGGCTCAGATGGTATCTTGGACGGAACTTCATTTGTTGTCGCCTGCTGAGATTTGCTGAGCATCAATGTGATCATCTTCGCACACTTTTTCCAAACATTACTGCTTGGATGTTCAGGCTAGGGAGGACGCCGTGTTTGCTTGGGCAGTATTAACTGGACCATTGGCAGCCTCCCACCCTCTTCGGGATTAGCTTTGGTACATCCCACTGGTGGGGATTGGCCTGCTTGAATGCAGAGGAAGGAAAATTTACTACTTGCCTGATACTTTCCTTTCCTCTAGTGAGGGCACGTCAATCCCCAACCTGTCCTAGGTTGCCGAGGTTTTATGTTTTGGTTAGCCTTTTCAGGGCAAACATTGAAGAGTGTGATTCCTGCTCTTCACTGAAGACTGGTAAGTGGCTTATCTAGCACCTTAGTTTAGTGAATGTTACTTCTTTTGGCTGAGCTCAGTGTTCCCATTGAGATGGAAGCATGAGTGGTTGATTGTTAATGATAATGTTCAAGTACAATTAGTTTGTCCACAGTTTGGCTTTTCCAGAGAATACCGGCGGGCTGATGGGGCAGGACTATATATCCATGATGTCAGCTTTTCTTCTGTCTCCATCTGCTGGCAGAGATGCATAACTCACTGGTGGGGATTGGCCTGCCCTCATTAGAGGAAAGGATGTTATCTAGAAAGTAGTAATTTCTCCTTAAAAATGGAGATATCTCATATTACTTACTTCATGCTTGGATCAGAAATGGATGAGCAGGGAGCAGGCTGCAGCCTGGAAATTCTTAAGGAATTTCTTTGGGAAATGAGAGCATTGGGAGAAAAGGTTTGTAGGTGGACATGATGTTTCTAGGGGAAGGAGGAAGGGGACTGGGAGAAAAGCACATAAAAAAATAGTTGGGATGCTGTCTTAAGAACTGAGGCTAAAAATCACAGTAAAATATAGCAAGAACCATACATTACCCCAATCCTTCCATGATCCTTCTCTTACTCTATAAATTCCAAAGCTTGTATAATTCTTTTTAGACTTTTAGACTATCCAGTTAAATTAAAGGTTCTCCTGGCAGACTCGCATGAGAATCCAATATCAGCTTTGCTATATTGGATCAATGTTGGGTCTATATTTTTGACAGGCTTAGGAGGGGTGTCTCTGTAAGTGCACTCATTCAGGGAGCTGGATACAAAATCATCTATAGATGATCCTACACACCAAATTCTCTGAGGAAAAAAACCGGGATGGGGTGAAATCATCAGACCATTGCTGGCAAAACTGGGAGGAAGAAGTAACCATTTTCCGTAGGTGGTGGGGATTTTCTGGTTTGAAATAAATCTCTTGGATAGATAAAATAATTGGAATTATACGGAGGCCAATATTCAGCTCAAAATAGGGTCTTATCCAGCTAACTGGCAGCTGTTGAATTTCCAGACATGTTCAGTGGCCGCCAAGTAGCTTAGTAAATATCCGGATATCTTGGGGGCGGGCTACTTATCCGTCTACCTTAACCGGATAAGAGCTAGTATTCAGACTTATCCGGTTAAGTTAACCAAATAAGTTAGACTTGCTCGATAGCAGGTCAAAGTTAGCCGGATTATCCAGCTAACTAGTACTTATCTGCTGAATATCCTTTCTAAATTAGCCAAATAAGTTATATCCGGCTAATATAGATAGCCGGATATTTCTGAATATTGGGCCCATTGCTGCTAGTTGTGATTCTATTGGATCATTGCAGGGCACTGCCCCACTAAGAACCCAACGGAGCAATTCCCCTGTTAAGCAATCTTCTGATTTCTGCTGAACACTTCAGATAGACCTTCTTTAAAAGTCTTATTGCACTAGTTTGGGTAGCACCCTCCATAGAGAAATCCATCTCTGAGCTGGGAGAGGACTGCCCAGATGTCATCCAAATCTCAAGCCGGGGAACAGGGATTAAGACTGGCAAATAAAATCAATGGTTTGACGTAATTTTAAGAGATAGAAAGAGGAACCATACTGACTTGGCCAGTCGGTGTAACCAGGTGCCACACACACACACGAGAGAGGAGAAGATCTGAGCCAACAAAATACTTTAGGAAGGAGGGGCAGTGTAACAGGCTTTCCAGGCACCAGGACGCCCTAAAAGGGTACAGGAGTTCCTTTAGGAGACCCTACCATAGAGGGAGCAAAGAGATCCTGACTGAATAAGTTATTGGATGAATGAAAGGAGATCACAGACTCTCTACCGCCTAAACTCACTGTTTGTCAAATCATATCTATGGAAGAAGTTTGGCACCGTAAGGACTTTTATCTGAAACACATTCACTGCACGTGGAGAGGGTTTTTTGGGTCATTGACACTGAACACTAAGAGCCTTGAAGTGAAACTTTTCCCATTCCTGGACACAAAACAAACCTCCCCCCCCCCCCCTTTCAGGCTAGATAGCAGGAGGGGGGTGGAGATTGCATTTATACTATAAGCTTTGGGATCTCACTTCCATTGCATGTAACGCTTTCAAAAATCAATAAACACAAATTTAAAAAAAAATAAAGAACAGCTGGCGTGAAGCAGTGAAATGAGTTTAGTGTAATGAGTCTTTCCCCGTAGAGGGCAATTTTCAAATGCCATTTACCTGGGTAAATCCCGTTTTTGAAAGTTTCTCACCCTGAATGCAGATAAGAGCGCAGTGGCGTTGTGCCACAGTCTGTCTACGTTCACCCACGTGTTCATGGCGAAAGTCTTGGGGTGGGGCTGGGAACTTGACCCGTAATTGTTGTGTTTTCAAGACTACTCCTTTCTTTTTCTTTTGGCCTGGAAAAGGTGTCTGAAAAAGGAGGCGGCAGGTCTCTTACAGGTACCTTTTCCGTGGGCAGTTTTCGAAGGGAAGATTCGTGGGCATTCTGTCTTGGAAAGCCGACGCAGAGTCTGCTGCTAAAAGTATCCTTGGGCTCTCCACCTTGCCCACACAGTTATGAAAGTGTCGTCGTGCCACTGGCCTCTGCTTTTGGTGACCTTTTTTTGGTAAGAATATTCCATTGTCCTGGGCCCATACTCAGGTTTAGCCTCCAAAGTACAGGAGGGTGAAAGTGTCTCTACAGGCAGGGGAAGACGTGGGCAGAAAAGCCACAGTAGTCGCCCCCTCTTTCCAGCTCTCCAGTCTCTCTGGTCTCCTCCTCCTTCCTGTGCCCCTCTTTCCTCACTTCCCTCTGTCACCTGTTAGATTTTCTTCCCCCCATCTTTCCTCCCTCTGTTCTCTCCTCCTCCTCGTCTCCACTTCTCCCCTTCTCTTCCACCACCTTCATCTCTTCCCACAGCGCTACCCTTCCTCTCTGACCACATCCGTTCCTCCTCCTTTCAGGCTTTCCTCCTTCACCCTTCTCCTTTTGGTTCCTCTTCTCTCTCTTCTCCATCTCCCCAGCTTTTCATGCACTTCCCACCCCCTGGGCTGTGACAGTGAGGGCGGCAGGAAGACACCAGCAGCGTTGAGTTCACAGTCAGTGTGCACTTTTGTTCCCGTTGACTGCTCCTTCCTCTCTCCCACCCGCTTTTCTGTCTTAATATGATCCCTGAGAACCTCCAACGGAGTAACATGAGCCTGACATTTAGACCAATAGTATGCAAAAACATTTTATAAATAAGTCAGTGTAGATGCCCTGATCTGAGACTCCTTTGCCTGCCTCTTACAGTGTTGTCATTGCTCTGCCCACAAACTAGAAAATGTCTCCTCCAGAGTACATACAGTGCGTAGAAGGACCGCAGTTCTTACGCTACATTCCTATTTATTGTATTATTTCCTCGTGTCCTATAATGAACCAAAGCGATGTGTGAATTTAATGTACTTTGGGTGTGTGCAATGTTTTTTGGATGTCGGAACATCTGAGCATCCCAGGGCAGCTGGACGCTGGTGGGCTTTGGTGCAGTTGCTTAGCCTCTTGACTCCAGGGATGGGGATTGCGCTCCTATACGAGCTTGTGAAATGGAAGTAGCTCTCTAATGCTTTGAGTTCTTGCTTTAATTTGTAGAAACAAGGGGTACAAATAATGCGTTGCTTGTGACTAGAATGCCTTAATGCAGTAGGAGAGCGTGGAGGATCCTTTTCCCAGCTCATGGCAGCTTTTCTGTTTCCTCTTTTCGGCAGTGTTCAGTGAGGACCTACACGCCAGCTTGTACTTTGTCAATGCATCTCTGCAGGAGGTAGTGTTTGCTAGCACTTCGGGGACACTGGTGCCCTGCCCCGCGGCGGGGGTCCCTCCGGTGACGCTCAGATGGTACCTGGCTACGGGAGAAGAGATCTACGATGTCCCAGGGATCCGTCACGTCCACCCTAATGGCACTCTCCAAATCTTCCCCTTCCCTCCTTCAAGCTTTAATAACTTAATCCATGAAAACACTTACTATTGCACAGCCGAAAACCCTTCAGGGAAAATCAGGAGTCAGGATGTCCACATTAAGGCCGGTGAGTATGGATCTTTTTTTTACCTCTAAAAGCCAGACGTTCAACTGGTCCCCAGAAAGTCCAACTCCCTAGATTTTTTTTTTCTTTCCCTGTTTCATGGGTCCTTTGTACTTTCTAAAATCTATTGATTGTGAGGGGCCAGTTCAGTAGCTCTGAGGTGTGGGAGACCTGGAATCTATTTCCGTAGCCCGGCCTCTGCTCCTTGGTTGGGGTGGGGTGGAATTCACAGTCCACGGGGGGGGGGGGGGGGGGAAGAGTCCCAGGCATCTCAACAAGGCCTGTCTCTGTGGTGGGAGGGCATAAACAGGAGAAAGATTCCAGTGGTTTGTGAATGATGGCCTGATGTGCACTGTGCTAGTGGGGGGGTCTCTTCTGAACCAGCTGGAAGCCCCAAGGAGTATGAGGAAATGGCCCCCTTCCCATCCACACTCCTTCCTCTGAAAAAAAACAAAAAAAAACTGTGAGTGAATTCATTTTAATACCTGCACTTTATTCTTATGTTTGGTACAATTTCTGACTTTCTTACCTTTTATATCTGTTACTTAATTATTTTTAACCATGTGCTCAGCACAGTTTGGCCTATGCTGCTGTTCCAGTGTTTTTACTTAAATATTACAGCATGGGTATGACATCACATCCTAACCAGCCAATCCCAATGTAGCTTCCAGCCATTAGCTCATATACCTGGAGAAGATGTTGGAGAGCACTGTATAAGTATCCCTAAAATCTATTACACTCTCTCTCTCTTGGGCAAACTCTCTCTTTGAACACAAAAATCACGATTTTCCAGTTTCCCTGGTCTAAAAGTCCTGTTCCTCCAGTGCAGGGGAAGGCAACTTGCGGACACCAATCTGCTCAGGTTTTCGGGATGCCCCTAATGGGTACATGAGAGAGCTTTTTGCTTGCACCTGAAGTGGTGGCATGCACATCTCTTTCGTGTACATTCATTAGGGATTGGCATCCAGAGGGAGCCTACCCCTGCTCCAATGTGTCTCAGGTTGTGATTGAAATAAGATAGCTAAAACATTTTTGGTTGGAATAACCAGGAATTTTATGCCTTCCTGCAGATGAGGCATTATTTAGGTGCATTTCTAAGTAGCAGTGAGAGTGCTTTTATGATTACCCCTGTCATCTATGAAAAATTTGGCTAACATTGCTTGCATGCCTCAGTTATCAGAGCAAACTGCTAAAAGAAAAGGTTTTGCAAATCAAGTGGCTGGCTGACAGTTTTTCTTTGAGGGAACTACAATTTAAAATGGTACACAGGACTGGTATACATTATAAAGTTGGTATAGCAGAGTCTAGTAAGTCCTGGGAGTGTTATAACTACTGAGGATCCTTTTAATCCAGGAGTGGCCAACTCTGGTCCTTGAGGGCCGCAAGCAGGTTGGGTTTTCAGGATATCCATAATGATTATTCATAAGATAGACTTGCACATGCACTGCCTCCATTGTATGCAAATTTATTTAATTATTTATTTGTAGAGTTTTATATACCGTTATTCGGTAGAGCCATCATAACGGTTTACAAAATATGCAATTATCATATCTATCTAATGCTTATGTATTATGGATATCCTGAAAGCCAGGCCTGTTTCTGGCTCTTGAGGACACAAACTGGCTACTCCTGCTTTATTCACTGTATGTGGCCCTGTAAGGAAATACATTTTTGAGCTAACATTACCTGATACATATTTAGACAAAAACGAGTCTCAGAATGTTTTGCAATTCTGATACGTACATGCTTTTGACACTCAGACAATAATGAGAAGGTTTAAATTAAATAAAGTGACCGGCAGCTCCATGTCAGAAGAGACAGGTTGAACCATTCCTGGTTTTATCCCAGGGCTTCTATGGGCTGCTTGTTCCAGCTGCTGTAGCAACAGCAGCTCCTAGAAAGTCCATGGCTTCAACGAGGTAAAACCAGTCCTGTTCAGTCCGTCCCTTCTCATGATAAGCCATCTGCTCATTTTCGATAAAGACCTTTCCTTCCTTCTCACCAGATCTCTCACTTTGGACCCGTTTCTTCCAAATGTTCCTCCTCTGTGTCCAGTAGTGTAAAAGAGCTTCACATTTCTGTTGACCTACGATGGCACTCATCTTCAATCCATCTCGTCCCTTTTTTTTGTGGAAAATTTCTAACCTGTTTCCTGCAAGTCGTATCAAAAAAAATTCATCCTCACCCTGGAGACTAATAACAAATCAGAGTGATAAATGGCAGCGACGTACTGCCCTACATTTCTCCGTTAGGAAGCTGAAATTATGTCTGGTTTGAGCTCAGCCAGATTCCCTAGTGTAGGGAGAGCTCTTCTGCGGTTCTTCACTTTCTCCCGCTTTGAGTCAGGGGTCACCTTGAGCGATTTAAGTCGGCCGGAGCATCAGCTGATGGATGGTTCCCTGCTCCCTTCCCAGGCCTGCAGTGCTTCCTCGGCATCACTCGGGCGCTGTTAGCCTCCTGCTCTGCGGGAGGCGACTCCCTTCCCCTGAAGGGGGGTCCAGGCACGCTGAGCTCTTGGAGGGCCTTTATTCTTGTCGGAAACCCAGCATTGAGCACCCCAGGGAAGATTCCTGCAAGCAGCGTCATGGGGATCGCATGCTGTGCTGTCTCTTCACAGACGGTATTTGGCTTGTTCCGCTCCATGCCTAATTTGCCTGCCCCCCTCCTTCCCCCCCCCCATGGCATGGCCCTCTGTCTTTTCTGAACGCAGCACTGGTCTGCGCCTTTCTGTAGAACAAAAAATCACAACGGAGTGGCATGCCACCCCAATTATCACAACCAGAGACCAAAAAAAAAAAAAAACAACCGGTGGAAGTGTAGGAGGAAATAGAACCTAATTACACCAAGTCTATATGCTCAGGGAATAGGATGTACAAAAATAAAATCAAACTTAAAAAAGCAGTAACATTAAACAGACGTTTTATTTTAAATAACTGTGAAACTAAAGCAGTCAAATGAACTGGTTCTCAAAAATTGCAACCCCCCCCCCCCCCCCCCCGAGCATGGTCATGTTTCTGATGCATGAGGTGTAAACCTTGTGTAAATCTCTCTGTGTAAAAATAATGGGTTCCTGTCTGGTTGTCTGCATTGCAAGGTGTGTAGGGGGCGAGCCGTTGATAGGAGATGCGGGTGAATTGGAAAGCTTGCTGGGATGCAGCGTAGGGAGGAGACATCTGGGACAGGGGGAGGACGGGGTGGAGCAATATTTCACCCTAGGGTAGGAAGCGAGGGGAGATCTGGAGGTGGAAGCGGAGAAGAGAGGGGGAGAGGGCACCAGGACCTGGAAATGAGGAGGGGAGGGCCAGCCATCGAGCCTCAGCCCGGGACAGAGGCCGCACGGCGTGAACAGTGGCAATGGGGATGGCCCGGCCTGGATTCTGCCCGTGGCTCGCTCTCCTCGCAGCACTGCTGCAGCATCAGGGAAGGAGGGCAGAGAGAGCGAGAGCAAGGGGGATGGAGGGAGGGGAAGAAGGAAAAAAGAAATGGGGAACTGGTGAGGAAAGGAAGGAATGAGGGGGAGCAGCGGCGTGAACCCAGGGAGGCAGGGAAGGGACGAGGGGCCGAGTGTGGGAAGAGGGAAAAAGAGATGGAGAAACGGGGGAAGCGAGGAAAGAAAGGAAAGAGACATAAGAGGACAGAGTCGGTGAAGGAGTCTCTGGAGAGAGACAGGGAGGGCATTCAGATGTATGAGGAGGGAGCAACCTGATCATGTGCCCCCTAGCGGGCCACAGAATAATGAGCATTGCAGCTCAGTGGGGCCCGTATTATTAGTTTATTAAAAATAGGTGCGCTTACACCAAGATAACAAATCAGAACCAATCCAATTCAGAAACAAATCACGCGGAACTTAAAAAGATGCTGTCTAAATAGTGCAAAGGACTCTGGCGGAAGTGTTGTGTCAGTGTGGGGAAGAGTTCACATCACTCCCAGGCGGTGGTGTAGAAATCCAACAATCTCATTTTCCTTGATGATGCAAAACAGATTTTCAAACAAATTGATAGGGATATGCAGCTGGGAAAAGTTTGGCTTTTTTTTTTTATGTTTGTTTAGGTTTTTTCCTCTGTTTCATTGTTTTTATTAAATTTCCGTTTCCATTTAGTGTGGACTATTTTGATTTAGTGTGCCTTAATTTTTTTTTGTGCAAACTGAATATTGAAAATCAAACAAACAAATGCATATCTGTAATAATTACCATGATATTCAGCCCACTAGGACGTGGGGGTGTGTGTCTATCTGGCTGGAACCTAAATAACTTGAGCTGGGTTGCAAAATCACATGGGACTACCCAATGTAGCTTCTGTTCATGGGCTGGAAACGAGCTATGTTGCTGGGGCATTAGTCAGCCAATGCTGAGCGTCACCAAGCTTCACTTGAAAGGTTCTGGATTGGCCGGCCCAGTGGCGGCTCAGGTGACAAGATCCCCGGTTTGATCCTCAAGTGGAGGTTTCTGCTCCCTGGATTGATTGGCTCTAGGGATGCTGTGGAGTCAGGCTTGACAGTCTCGGGGGGGGAGAGGGGGAGTCATGGTCATTGAGTAGAGGTGACACCTAGTGGCTGGATTCAGGGCCCATGATTACAGGCTTTCAGATGGAGTCCTGGTACCATAGCGCCCCCGCCGGCTGAGAGAATGGCTGCCGTGACTGGACTTGGTGCATCGGGGCGGGGATATAAAATAAGGAACCACCCCTGGGTAGTTGTGAATGAAGGCTTATGGCACGAGATCCTAGCCTTGGATCCACTTGAAACGGACCTGCCAAGGGATAGGAGTAAACTAATAAAGGTCTGGATAGACACAGCTGCTGGGACGGTATTTTTGCACTGGTTGGGTTAGCATCACCACATCCCCATCTGCTTCCCCAGAGAGTTCAAGTTTCTCCTCCTCACCTGCTAGTGCCTCCACCTTGCAGCTCCTCATTACCTACCTCTCCATAGAGCTTTCTTCAGGAAAGGTGCTCTTATCTGTTTCTCCTCCTCCTCCTAACTGTGCCGTACCCGTGAAACAACTTTCCTGAGTTGATGCGTCATATTTCCTCTCTGGCCCAATAAAAGTCCCACTTAAAACAAATGTGTGTTTGGGGTTTAAAAATCCTAAACCCTGGCTCTTCCAGGTTTTTAGCTATCTTGATTTTAATCATATGTGCTCCGATAAATATATTTTCTGAAACCTCTTACTTGTCTGAGTCTTTACTAAACATAAGCTCCATAGAGCAGGGACTGAACCTTGTGTGTATCTGTACAGCACTGTTTACATTTGGTAGCGCTACAGGAATGATGCTCGTAGTAATAGGGGACGCTGGGTAGCACCTGAGATACAGGGAGATAAAGGGACCTGCCAAGAGTCGCCCAGAGAGGGCTCCTGCTTCCCGCTGTCACTGCTCTAGAGGCCCTCAGCCGTTCGTTCAGCAGAAGAGTATGTGCTCAGTCTTCTCCCTTTCTCTTTCAGTTCTCCGGGAGCCCTACACGGTCCGTGTGGAGGACCAGAAAGCCATGAGAGGCAATGCAGCGGTGTTCAAGTGCATTATCCCCTCCTCCGTGGAGGCATACATCACCGTTGTCTCGTGGGAGAAGGACACAGTCTCACTCGTCTCAGGTAGGCCCAGCCTGGATCCCGTCTTTCCGCTCGCTTCTCACACACCACCTTGTGCCTGGGGTTTCTCCTCCTTTCCCACAGTTGGTTCACTGTACGTCGAGCACTGGTCAGGCCTGGCTTAGGAATTGGGTGAGATAGGCAGCTCCCAGACTCTAAGGCAGCATTTCAACATTGTGAAGCGAAATGTCGGGTCCTGTCCGCTGACATGCTTCTCAGTGAGTGCCTAATATTAAAATATACTTCTGGATACGTATCTGATGTGCATAGCTCAGTAGGGACCTGAGACCAACCCAAGGGTTCTCTTCCATGTTTCTAGACCCTACTGATGGGAGACACTGACCTCACTCTGCTCTGTAAGAATCAATCTGTTCCCAGGATGCTCGTGTACTTTCCAAAATTAAAGAACAGGATTGCAGTCTTTTATGCACGTCATCCAAAAGCATTAAGCAGGAAGTCTTCAAAATGGGTCACTTTTTACAGATAGTTAAGAATGAGCAAAAATTAGGGTTGTTCTCAGTATCAGCTCTGGAGGGCTTTGCAGACTCATAGTAAATGTATAGGCGTCTTTTACTTGCCAAGTGTTTTTGAACCCAAGATATCAAGTCCATAGGAGAGTTACCTGGATATCTGTGCAAAACTTGTGGATCAGGTCCTTGATCCCAAATAACTGCTGGATGATAAGGAACTTCGGACAGCATCCTAAAGATCCTATATTCTGGGGGATCTTTCATAAATCAAATGGGCTCATTTTGCCAACTTGTAGTAAGAGAACACAGATGGTGTAAGTGTCGCAACATGAGAACCTAAGTTCCATCGGCAAAGCTCTATCACGTGACTTGTATAGCTCTTCACCTTCTCAATCCACAGGGGGAATGTTTAATTTCCTGTCACTTTGAGACTGTCATGGATTAACATGGCGTATGGGGTAGGGGGTGTGGTGGGTGGCTGGCGGCAGCATGTGCACAAACTTTCTCTGTTACACACACACTCACACTCACACACTCACATCTTCATTCACATACTGTCTCACACATGTACATGCTTGTACACACACAGATTTTAATTTGTACAGCTGGTTAACACGTTTTTCAAGTGGTACATAAAGTCCAGATAAATGAAATTAAAACCCTCTCTCACACACATGCACACTCACTTCTCTCCATCTTCCACACAAGCGTGCAAAGTCACACTCACATGACCACATACACTCCTTTTCTGCTTCTCACACCATTACTTGCTCATTCTCTCTCCTCGTCAGAAACCCACCCAGCCACCGCAGTCTCCATTTTCCCCAGGCCCTGCGGAACCAATGCTCTTCCTCCTTTTGCAACGCGGGTCTGAGGCTTTCCCTGTTTCATTTTCCCTGCATGGGGCCCGATTCTGCTGCTCTGCCTCCTCCTGCGCGGAGGGTTGATGCTGCCCGTTTCCTGTTCGCCTTGCGGGGGGGGCTGACACTCCCCTTCCCCCCCCTCCCCTTCCCCCCCTCCCATTTCGGCCCGCACTGCTCCAGCGACCTTTTATTTCGGGACCTGCTTCTGCAGCAGCATCCGGAATGTTTGGATGTTGGCCCCGCAGGTCCGGCAATTTGTTCAGAATTCCAGCATCTCCGAGCCAAATCCAGAGAGATCCCAGGTAGGCAGGTAACTCTTTAGAGATCAGTTTCTGCAGCTTGTCTCTCTAAGGCCCCGTTGTGAACTCCTTGCTCCTCTCTCTGACCTAGATCTAGTATCTCTCTAGAGGTCATCATAACCCCTGGCTGGCACATCCCAAAAATGCCCCCATAAACGGGATTTATGGAAGAAGGGTGTTCTCACAGGACAAGCAGGATGGTTGTCCTCACAAATGGGTGACATCGAGGATGGAGCCCACCACGGAAAACTTCTGTCAAAGTTTAAACAGAACTTTGACTGGCCCCTACTGGGCATGCCCAGCAAGGCACTGACCCTGCAGCCAGCAGGGGTCTCCCTTCAGTCTTCTTTTTTCCGCGCAGCAGTTGCCACGCGGTGAAAGGAGCTCTCTTACCACGTTCCTGACAGGAATTCGGTATTTTTCTATCCGAAGAAAATTTGCCCCTCAGGGGTCTCCCTTCGACAAATTTTTGTCACTTTCGCGGAAACCGGTAAGTTTTTTCCCTTTTTTAATCGGCGGCCGTCGATTTTGGCCCTTGAGGCCTGTGGGAACTTACTGAGCCCGCGCCTAAATTTGGCCTTAAGCCATGGCGACGGGGTTCCGTCGATGTCCGGATTGTACCCGGACTATGTCCATCACTGACCCCCATAGGGTTTGTGTTTTATGTTTGGGTAGTGAGCATGATGTCCTGACTTGCACCAAATGTGCCTTAATGACACCTAAGGGTCGCAAGGCCAGGATGGAGAAGATGGGGCTCCTCTTCCATGCACCCACCCCAACGCCATCGATAGCATCGACGTCATCGGAACCGGCACCGTCGAAGTTGCACCACCATCGCCAACCCGCCGGTGACCGTCCACCATCGATGACTTCTCGGCCGTCGACTCCTGTCCCCTCCCCGGATGACCGAGGAGATCGGAAGGATAAGCATCGCCATCGACGGCACAAGTCTCGGCCCGTCGAGGATCCGCAACCATCGACCTCTGAACAGGCCGAGCCACCGAAGAAAAAGCCTCGGTCGGACCTGGCACCGTCCACGTCTCGTTCGCAGGCACCGAGGAAACCCTCACCCTCCCGGGGTGCGGGGGCCGTGATCCCACCGGTTACGGTGGTCCCTCCGGCCCTGCCTCAGCCTCCCTCTCCCGTCGAGCCGGGTATGCTTACCCCTGGTCTCCGGGCAGAACTGGACCGGCTGGTCCAGGAGGCCATCGAGAATGCGATGCGAAGATTCCAGCCTCCACCGGCACCGCCTCCGGCACCGATTCCGGCACCGCCTCAGGCACCGACCTCAGCACCGACTCTGCCACCGAGGATGGAACCGACCACCGAGCCTATAGTGGAAGCGTTGGCACCGATACTAAATCGTATGGAGGCACTTATGCGCGCCCTTCCATCGGTGATTTCATTAGCACCGACTACACCATCATCTCCGGAAGGACATTCATCGACAGGAGAAACACCGTTCCGGATTCCTCCGTCCGGTGTCGTTCCATCGGTGCCTTCACATACCTTTCCACCGATTTATCCTTCGGCTCCATCGATTCCAAGATCGGCACCGATTCCATCGGTGGCCCCGAAGCCCTCGATGCCGTTCACTGTTCCGCTTGCAGCACCGGTTCCATCGATGCCTTTGGATCCTCTACCAGGTCCTTCAGGACAGCAAACCTTACATGATCCTTATGATACCTGGGGTGATGATTCATCTTCAGATACAGATTTACCATCCCCACCATCTCCTACAGAGAGTAGAAAACGATCTCCTCCTGAAGATCTCTCCTTTATAAATTTTGTAAAGGAGATGTCAGAAGTTGTGCCTTTTCAGCTGCAATCTGAGACCGATGACAGGCACCAAATGATGGAGCTGCTCCAATTTCTGGATGCCCCCAAGATCATCGCTTCCATCCCCATTCACCAAGTATTTCTGGATCTTTTAAAGAAAAACTGGGAATCACCTTCATCTGTGTCACCAGTCAATAAAAAAGCTGACTCAACCTACCTCGTTCAGTCAGCACCAGGATTTCAGAAGTCTCAACTGGATCATCGCTCTGTTGTAGTTGAGTCTGCGCAAAAGAAAGCCAAGCGTTTAAAGCCACAC
The DNA here is from genome assembly GCF_901001135.1 of Rhinatrema bivittatum. Lineage (NCBI taxonomy): Eukaryota > Metazoa > Chordata > Amphibia > Gymnophiona > Rhinatrematidae > Rhinatrema > Rhinatrema bivittatum. The sequence goes on from NC_042629.1 coordinate 31,857,185, forward strand.
TCTTCCACTCCCCCTATCAAGGACAACCAATTTCTTGATAGTGTGGGAAGGAAAGTGTATCATGGGGCTATGTTGATATCTCGTATAGCTTCATACCAACTTTATATGACTCAGTACAACAGAGCTATCCTTAAACAAATGCAGGACTACGCTGACACCTTACCGGACCAATACCAGCCACAGCTTCAAGCCCTCCTTCACAAAGGATTTGAAGCTGGGAAGCACGAGATCCGAACGGCCTACGATATCTTCGATGCTTCCACGAAAGTCTCAGCTACTGCCATCTCAGCCAGACGTTGGGCTTGGTTAAAATCATCCAACCTTCGCCCAGAGGTTCAGGATCGTCTAGCCGATTTACCCTGCTTAGGGGATAATCTGTTCGGAGAACAGATTCAACAAATTGTGGCGGAATTGAAGGATCACCACGAGACGTTGAAACAACTTTCGTCTGTTCCATCTGAGGTATCCTCCAAACCACCACCTAAGAAGGACTCCAAAAAGTCATTCTTTCGGCCACGTCGTTATTACCCTCCGTCGACTAGGCCTCGTCCGGCTCGATCCTCCACCAGACCTCAGCCACGCCAACCTCGGAAACAAAGACCTGCTGTAGCCCCACCCCCCGGGCCTGCGGCAGGCCTTTGACTTCCCGACTCGGAGCACATGCCATATCCCACTCCCCCACATCCCTGTAGGGGGTCGTCTGTGCCACTTTCTACAGCATTGGATACGGATTACCTCAGACCAGTGGGTGCTGGCGATTATCGCACAGGGTTACCACCTCAATTTCATAACTCTTCCGGCAGACTCCCCGCCGCTTCAAGCGTGGAGTCTATCCAGCCATTTGGCTCAATTACAACAGGAAGTATCTCTTCTTCTGCAATCAAATGCTATAGAACTCGTTCCTCCCTCTCAACGAGGCAAGGGATTCTATTCCAGATACTTCCTAATTCCAAAGAAATCAGGAGGGCTACGTCCAATTTTAGACCTTCGAGCCCTCAACAAGTATCTGCAAAAAGAAAAGTTCAAGATGGTAACCCTGGGCACGTTACTCCCTCTGCTGCAGAAAGGGGATTGGCTATGCTCCCTCGACCTCAAGGAAGCTTATACCCATATTGCGATAACACAATCCCATCGCAAATATCTGCGGTTTCTCGTAGGCCGCGACCATTATCAATACCGAGTACTGCCTTTCGGTCTGGCATCTGCTCCACGGGTCTTCACCAAATGCCTCGTAGTTGTAGCAGCATTCCTCAGGAAGGAAGGTGTCCACGTATACCCCTATCTGGACGACTGGCTGATCAGGGCCTCCACCCCTCAGATTGCCCGGTCCTCCCTACAATTGACAATCAACACACTCCTTTCCTTAGGGTTTCTTGTCAATTACGAGAAATCTTGCTTCGTCCCATCTCAAACCTTATCTTTCATTGGGGCAGACTTGGACACCTTACAGGCAAAGGCCTACCTTCCGCTACAACGGGTCCAAACTCTCATGTCCCTAGCTCACCAGCTCCAGTCTCAAGACACTGCCACAGCTCGCCAATTCCTAGTTCTCCTAGGACACATGGCATCCTCGGTTCAAGTCACTCCCATGACCAGACTAGCCATGAGGGTAACACAATGGACTCTACGACAACAATGGATTCAAGCTTTTCAGCCTCTGTCCTCCATAATCACAGTCACACAAGCGCTGCGCCTATCCTTAACTTGGTGGACGACTCAGGTCAACCTCCTTCAGGGCTTACCCTTTCTTCCACCGGATCCGCAAGTTATCCTAACCACCGACGCTTCCCACATCGGTTGGGGGGCCCATGTGGACAATTTTCAAACCCAAGGGTTATGGTCCAACGAGGAAGCCGAACACCAGATCAATTTCCTGGAACTTCGAGCAATCCGCTATGCGCTCCGCACTTTCAAAGATCATCTCTTTCATCAGATAATCTTAATCCAGACGGACAACCAAGTGGCCATGTGGTACATAAACAAGCAGGGAGGCACAGGCTCCTTCCTTCTGTGTCAGGAAGCTGCGCAGATCTGGGCGGAAGCCCTCTCCCACTCTATGTACCTCAGGGCCACTTACCTGCCGGGAGTAGACAATGTATTGGCAGACCGGCTGAGCCGTGTCTTCCGACCGCACGAGTGGTCACTCGATCCTCTGGTAGCGACCTCTCTGTTTCACAAGTGGGGTTCTCCCCGCATAGACCTCTTTGCGTCCCCTCAGAACCACAAAGTGGACGATTACTGCTCTCTCATTCGGAGCCAGAACTCTCGGCCGAGGGATGCATTCTCCCTCAAGTGGACAACCGGTCTGCTCTACGCATTCCCCCCACTTCCTCTTGTGTCAAAGACTCTCGTGAAGCTACGCCAGGACGGAGGAACCATGATCCTGATAGCACCTTACTGGCCACGCCAAGTATGGTTTCCAATACTCCAGGATCTCTCCATCCGCAGGCACATTCCTCTGGGAAAGGACCCGCATCTGCTCACTCAAAACGACGGATGCCTCCTCCATCCCAACCTCCAAGCCTTGTCCCTGACGGCATGGATGTTGAAAGGTTAGTCCTTCAGCCTTTCAACCTTTCAGATTCCGTTTCTCGAGTCCTGATAGCTTCACGAAAGCCTTCCACAAGAAAGTCTTACTCATACAAATGGAAAAGGTACACATCATGGTGCACTTCTCAGTCCCTTGATCCCCTTTCCTGTCCAATTTCCAAATTCTTGGACTATTTATGGCATCTCTCTGAATCAGGTCTTAAAACCTCTTCCATTAGGATGCATGTCAGTGCGGTAGCCGCCTTCCATAAAGGTGTACAGGGTGTCCCTATTTCAGTACAACCCCTAGTAACACGTTTTCTTAAAGGCTTGCTCCATCTGAAGCCACCCTTACGGCCTCCGGCCCCATCCTGGGACCTTAACCTGGTTCTTGGTCGTCTAATGAAACCTCCTTTCGAACCTCTGCACTCCTGTGAGTTAAAGTATCTCACATGGAAAGTGTTATTCCTTTTGGCTATCACTTCAGCTCGCAGGGTTAGTGAATTACAGGCCCTAGTTACCTATCCGCCTTACACTAAACTCCTGCAGGACCGGGCGGTACTCCGCACTCACCCTAAATTTTTACCTAAGGTAGTTTCTGAGTTTCATATCAATCAATCCATCATACTACCTATCTTTTTTCCCAGGCCCCACTCCAACTCTGGAGAACAGACCCTGCATACCCTAGACTGTAAACGAGCTCTAGCCTTTTACCTAGACCGTACAGTTTCTCACAGGAAGAGCACTCAATTATTCGTCTCTTTCCATCCTAACAAGTTAGGACAACCTGTGGGTAAGCAGGCTCTTTCCTCCTGGTTGGCGGACTGCATTTCTTTCTGCTATGAGCAGGCTGGCATTCCTTTCCAAGACCGTGTCAAAGCACACTCTGTGAGGGCCATGGCGACGTCAGTGGCACACCTTCGATCGGTGCCGCTTCCTGACATCTGCAGGGCTGCAACCTGGAGTTCTCTCCATACCTTTGCAGCCCACTATTGTTTGGACAAAGCTGGAAGACAGGACTCCATCTTCGGCCAATCTGTCTTGCGTAACCTTTTTCCAACCTGATGTACCAACACCCTTCCACCTTCCCGGTAGGGTGCGGATGCCCTTTCCCAAATTCCACCCCACTTGTACTGCCTGTTGCACGTCGTTGGGTACATTTGGTGCAAGTCAGGACATCCTCAGCTCGGTACTCACCCATTTGTGAGGACAACCATCCTGCTTGTCCTGTGAGAAAGCAAATGTTGCTTACCTGATGTAACAGGTGTTCTCACAGGACAGCAGGATGTTAGTCCTCACGAAACCCGCCCGCCACCCCGCGGTGTTGGGTTCGTTTTGTTTTTACTTTCTAGGCACTGCCTGTAGCTTTGAAAATCAGACTGAAGGGAGACCCCTGCTGGCTGCAGGGTCAGTGCCTTGCTGGGCATGCCCAGTAGGGGCCAGTCAAAGTTCTGTTTAAACTTTGACAGAAGTTTTCCGTGGTGGGCTCCATCCTCGATGTCACCCATTTGTGAGGACTAACATCCTGCTGTCCTGTGAGAACACCTGTTACATCAGGTAAGCAACATTTGCTATACCATCTCGGAATTTAGAGCATGGATTTAAATTTAGACAGGGAGCTTACGTGTGATGAGGATTGTCTCAAATCTCATTGCCTTCTCGAACAGCTGTCTGATTCCGCTTGTCGGGGCTTTTGCACTACAGAAGCAGATCTCCGAGGAGCACCAGGCTGACTCAGGAAAGAGTGGTCCCTATCTCAGAAAGAAGAGTGCCTCTGACATAGAACCGTCCACAGGGAGTCGTGACCCCCTGTTGGGCCACCAATGCTTTGTGCAGCCCACAGTGTTCCTCCATCCATGCATGGATTTGACCCATCCCTGATTTGTATCTGAGACGTGAGAGATGCCTTTTTATCTATAGCATGGTTATTTCTGCTCTCGAGCCCTCCACTGAATTTTGCTGAGGTTTCTGAGGTCAGAACAGGTATTTTGGTTTGCAGGTAATCTGCATGCAGCTTTGGAAGGGGGGGGGGGGGAGGGAGCAATCACAATTTGGTTCATTATACCGGGGAAACCCAGAACCAAAGGTTTGTGAAAACCGCTGTGGAAAATTGTCATTCAGTGTTAATTCACTTCCTCTCCACTGCTTTCCAAAACGGAGCGGAACAGCGGTTGACATCTCAGCATTTCTTGGGTGATACATAGCGAAGTCTTGAAGGAAATTCAAACAATTGCTGTATATTTTACTGTTCATACAGACAATAACAATTTTGGCATCTTTTACCAAAACTTTGTTCTGATTGGGCATTCTGCTTATACAAAAGGTTCCTTAAAATCTTCTGTGCCTCTGAACCCAATAATTCTTAATCCAGGCCTGATTTTGCTCATTGCCCCTGACTAGGGCTTGAGATATACATACATATGCAACTGAATTTTACTTTGTATTGTTCAGAGACTTTATTACATGCATTTAGGTTATTAGTATCTATTAAAAAAAAAAGTTTTTTTATTGATTACAAATTTGATTTTGTATCATTTGGTTGAGTTGACTTTGGATATCCAGTACCCCTATTTTTCCACAAACATTTGTTGGCCAGGGAGTGTGGCTGTGTGGAAGTGAGATTTCTTGGTACAGAAGCCAGCGTGCTTGTGCAATGGATGGTATTCTGTACAAAGAATAGGCTGTCAGAGTTGCAGGGTGATTTCCTTCTGGCTGAGCTAAGTCTAAAATATTTCCAGGAAAAAAAAATGCAGAACACAGTTTGATTCTGTTAGTGTTGGAACTAGACCATGCATGGGAAATCTCAGGAATAGACAAATGCAACTTGTATTGAGGAATCAAGAAAATATGTGCAGAATTTTTCTGTGGATGATCCATAAAAAAGTCATGCAAGCAGCAAACCAGCAAAAAATACTGTGAAGCTGTTGCCCAGAAGTGCTTTGTTTTAAGTGCATTTGTAGCCTGACTATGCAGTCGTACAGAATGTTCTGTATATGATGTTGTTATATACTAAGATTGGACAGTAATACTGGTGGCTGTGATATGAGCTGCAGGAATGGACATCATTGTGGAAATTCATGCACAGTAATCACATGGACAACAAAAGATAAAACAAAGGGTATTCTTTCATTTTGTGCTCATGGGGAAAAAATGACTTAGTAATCCTACCCCCAAAATATATATCAGTTAATCAATGAGGCACTCTAGTGCTACGCTGTTGGATCTTGGCTCCCCATGGGTGTTTGAGAAGTGGTGCTATCCCCCAATAATGCGCTTCCCGACTTATCTTATGCTTTGTTTTGTTTTAAACAAAGAAAATGCATTTGACAATATGTGTCTGATTTATGTCATCATGTAATACAGGCAGGAAATCTTTGGCAGCCATTTTCACTGTAAGTACCCAAGAAAGAGATCTAGGCGTCATAGTGGATTATACATTGAAATCGTCGGCTCAGTGTGCTGCGGCAGTCAAAAAAGCAAACAGAATGTAAGGCATTATTAGGAACGGAATGGTTAATAAAACGAAGAATGTCATGATGCCTCTGTATCGCTCCATGGTGAGACTGATCTGGAATATTGTGTACAATTCTGGTCGCAGCATCTCAAAAAAGATATTGTTGCAGTGGAGAAGGTACAGAGAAGGGCTACCAAAATGATAAGGGGAATGGAACAGCTCCCCTATGAGGAAAGACTAAAGAGGTTAGGACTTTTCAGCTTGGAGAAGAGGCGGCTGAGGGGGGATATGATAGAGGTGTTTAAAATCATGAGAGGTCTAGAATGGGTAGATGTGAATCGATTATTTACTCTTTCAGATAATAGGACTAGGGTGCATTCCATGAAATTATCAAGTATCACATTTAAAACAAGTTGGCGCAAATTCTTTTTCACTCAATGCACAATTAATCTCTGGAATTTGTTGCTAGAGGATGTGGTCAGGGCAGTTACTGTAGCTGGGTTTAAAAAAGATTTGGATACGTTCCTGGAGGAAAAGTCCATTAACTGATATTAATCAAGGTGACTTAGGGAATAGCCTCTGCTATTACTGGCATCACTAGCATGGGATATTCTTGGCGTTTGGGTACTTGCCAGATACTTGCAACCTTGATTGGCCACTGTTGGAAACAGGATGCTGGGCTTGATGAACCTTTGGTCTGACCCATTATGGCAACTACTTGTGTTCTTAGGAACGTAGTACACAGGCTTTAAGTGTGACTCATGCAGTGTGCTCCTGGCATTGCAAGCCAGAGGGGCTAATACATTACACTGTTGTATAGTGCACAGTAAATGCTTAATGAGGATGCCTTGGAACTCTTGGCCTGGAATTGCATCTTCTGATTGACTTGCATCTCAGTGATGGTGGCCTGGTTTTAAAAAGTCTGAAGTTCTCCATATTGCAGCTGCAGATTCAGCAATAGCAAAAATCCCTGCAAAAAATTTAAGAAAACAAAGCTACATGATATTTTTGTAAGAAATGTGCTTTGCTTTGTCTCTATAATCAATTGTACAATAATATGGCCATGCACATTTAAGACTAATCAGAGAAAATTCTTTTTCACTCAACGCCCAATTAAGCTCTGGAATTTGTTGCCAGAGGATGTGGTTAGTGAAGTTAGTGTAGCTGGGTTCAAAAAAGGTTTGGATTAGTTCTTGGAGGAGAAGTCCATTAACTGCTATTAATTATGTTGACTTAGGGAATGACCTCTGCTATTACTGGCATCAGTAGCATGGGATCTTCTTAGTGTTTGGGTACTTGCCAGGTACTTGTAACCTGGATTGGCCACTGTTGGAAACAGGAAGCTGGGCTTGATGGACCCTTGATCTAACCCAGCATGGCAATTTCTTATGTTCTTAACTGAAATAGTGACAGTTTATTAGCCTTTATCTTTGATTCCCAGGCCGACAAATAGGATGCTAAGTCATAACAGTTTTCTGCCATTACTCAATGGTTGTGGTTTGTTTAGAGAGAAGTTTCACACTGCCCCAGATACTTCATAGCAGAGTCACTCCTGTATCAATTGGGTTAGAGAAGAAAGTGTTTAATGTGGGGAAAAAACCAGCACATACTATCCCAGCAGTTCATTCGGCATCGGGCAGTCCACGGATGCAGAGGTGTTTTGGTTCTTACATTGCCATGATTCACGTGCACAGTAGACACAGTAATGTCACATGACTGTGGCAGGATAGTTTGGTTATATGTTACATCTTTTTATACAAAAAAAAATCATTGAACTCAACTTAGCATATGTCCCAGATTTGTAGGCAATACATTTTGCTTAATTGTCAGGTACTCATGCAATTTTAATGGCACATATGGAAGACTGGGCTTTCATTGCCAACGAGTTTTTGCATCGACATCAAGTAAGTCCTGGTTCTGAGGGGCAGGCACTGTGCCAAGGATGGCACCTTTATTGGCAGAGTATAAACAGGAATTCTGTGAGCTTTAGACAGATGCATCTTTCTCTGATCCCATGGAGGGAGGCCGCTGCCATGCCTGGCTCAAGGCGCAGGCGGATGGGAGAAGGAAAGAAATCCCCTCAGGCTGGGGTGTGGAATCCAGGTGCTGAACCTTTTGGTCCTTCATCTGCTTGCTAGCTCTTGTTGAAATGGTGCATGGTGTCATCAAGGACCGCAGGCCCTCAGTCTAAGGCTGGAGACCAATGAGGGAAGGACTTTCATAACCCTCCACTGCTCGCAAGCTCATGTCATTGGGCTGTAAGATTTCTTCCAACGTTCACAGGACAAGGTGGTTATAATGTACACACCTCCCAAATTTCTTTCTAGGTATTAACGCTTGGGGAAAGAATGTACTTAAATCGTTTAACTGTCCAATGATATTCCAGTTTCCTAAAATAGTACACATTTATAACATGACTCACTGATACTGGTGAATGAAAGCTGCCATGTGATCCACTGATGAAGTTGTTTTGTGCCATAATCTTGTTTAGGTAAAAAGCACCGGTGTGGGAATGGCAAATCTTTAAGATCAATTAAACTCTACAATAATCAAAAGAAATAATTCCTATAGTACTGCTAAGGCATGCCAGGTGCTTCTCCTCCTTTGACCTTGGAGTACAATTAATGGCAGCTAAAGGGTTTCAGAGGCATCTCACATCAGGACCGGCAGGGTCGCTGCAAGCGCCAGGGATCTGAAGTCTTCTATAAAATGAGCAGCTTTACCAAAAAATCTCTGTGGGACAGAACTGAGTTTATATCGTTGTGATGGTATACTACTTAACGACGGTATAGAAAAGATTTTAAATAAATAAATAAATCCCTACCTTCCCTAATGCAGAGCTGACCAAAGTACATTTTTTTTTTGCAGCATGAAATGAAATGCTGTAGGGGGTAAATATCTGCAGGTACTGAACCATTTTATGTGGCTCAGGGGTTTTGCAGAATTGAGATTGATCCAAGCCTTGCAGCTCTTGCAGTAGAGACCTGCCTTCCTTCCTCTGGAAGTGAAAGGGAACAAGAGCCCCAAAAAGTGTTGTGAAAGTTTGTTTGTTTTTTTTCCAGTTAGAAAAAAAAAAAAAAAGTAAAAAAAAAATGTATTTGAATTTTCAAATGTGCACATAAAAAATGAGCAATTATGCATGTAAAATAGATCCGTGAGTATATGGCATTTTAGAGACCTCAACATCTATGCGTAAATCAGGATCCACGAGGAAATTTGTGCGTGCAAAAAAGGGGCAGGGCCAACATGTATGCAAGTAAGTTGCTATTTTATAAGCCATGTAGGTATGTAAATTTGGAAGTTTACTCGCGTATATTAACTCCTCAATATCTGGAGCAAACAATTATAAATGTCTTAAAAGTGAAATACTGATTGGAGGGGGGTCTGGGTGAAATGGGAGGACTTCAGGCTGAAGAGCCAGGAAGGTCTTGACTACCTGCAGATGCACTAGGTGAACTGGTAGACCAATTGGTAAAACTGGTAATTTCACTGCCATGCAGCTTTTAAAGTTATCCTCCCTGTGTTTTTGTACAATTGTTGTGAGTTTGCGGGATGGTGAAATGTGTGAATGTGTATCGGTGTGCATGTAGGGGAGGAGGTGGGTAGGCAGGACAGCGTGATCCCAGCACATGTCTTGCTTATCACCCTTCAAGCCTCAAAAAGCAGAGAGAAGCTCTGAAACAGTCTTAGGGACCTTTTCTATGGGGTGGGAGGAGTGAGGTGAACAGTGCAAGAATGGCTAATTCAGTAATTTATTGCTTGAAATTCAGCCATGTACAGCACTGAAATGAAGCCATCTTTCACATAGTGATGTATTGTTTGTTGGCTTTAAACATAAAGAGAGCATAAGATGTGCCTTTTGAATCAGACCAAAGGTCCATTGAGCCCCCAGCATTCTGAAGAGCTCAGTAACCCACAATCCAGTAGGAGCACTGAGAGGAGAGGATCACCTTTCTGGTGGCTGAAAATAATCGGTAAGTACTGCTTGGGGAAATTTTAGAACTTAAGTTTCGGGGAGGAGAAAACTATTTGAGGTATATTCTTTAGTGTGTTTGTGTCTGTATTAAATAGCTAGTCAGAGGGCAGGCAAAAACCAGGAGTTTTGTGTGTTTCTTTCCCTCTCTCCTACCCCTCTCCCACCCACCCCTACTTCATCCTTTAATTTATAGGCAGCTGACATTTTCTCACTAAAAAAAAAAAAATTAACCTGCCTTTTAACTTAAATTCAGAAATTACCCACTGCTTATCAAGAGTGTAATCATTCCCTTGTAGGTAACAACCAGATAAATAGTGAATACACTAATACATTTAAAGGACCTTAATTGTACACATTCCTATTCCCATAGCAAGCTAAACTTAACTAGGAACTGAATACATTTAAGATGAAGGCAGAAGTCTAGCAGCAAGAGGGAGGCCTCCCAGTCTTTTGCATAGAGTGTCTCACATATATGATTTTTTTACCTGCCGGTGAGAAGTTGTATTGTGCACTGTGTGCAAAGAGCTCCTGTCTCTCAGAGAATCAGTCTGATCTCTGGAGGCTAGAGTGGCAGACCTGGAGGAGCTGAGGCAGACAGAGAGGTATATGGATGAGACCTTCAGGGACATAGTAGCCAAGACCCAACTCCGATCTGCCAGTCCTGGTGCTGCATTGGAGGAGGAAGGTCTCCTGATCAGAGAGCATCAACCTGGTGCATCAAGAAAGGATCCTGTAACGCATTGTCCTCTCGCACTGAGGATTGGTCTCGCAGGGCTACTGCCTAGGAGGGAAGGGTTAGGTCTGCCATCATAGTTGGTGATTCGATTATTAGGAATGTAGATAGCTGGCTACCTGATTTGCATGAGGATTGCCTGATAACATGCCTACCTGGAGCGAAGATGGAGGCTCTCAAGCATCTCGTAGGATTTTAGACAGTGCTGGGGAGGGTTGGCTGTCGTGGTACATGAGGGCAACAAGGACATAGGAAAATGTGAGAGGGAGGTACTGGAAGCCAAATTTAGGATCTTAGGTAGAAATCTGAAATCCAGACCTCTAGGGTAGCATTCTCTGAATTGCTCTCTGTTCCACACGCAGGTCCCCAGAGGCAGGCAGAGCTCTGGAGTCTCAATGTATGGATGAGACAATGGTGCAAGGAAGAAGAATTCAGTTTTGTAAGGAACTGGGGAACCTTTTATGGAAAGGGGAGTCTTTTCTGAAGGGATGAGCTGCACCTTAAACAGAGTGGAACCAAGCTGTTGGCGCTAACCTTTTAAAAGGAGATAGAACATCCTTTAAACTAAATCAAAGGGGAAAGCCAACAGTCGCTCAGTAGCGCATGGTTTGGAGGCGGTATCTGCAAAGGATACTAATGAAGCATTAGAGTTAGGGCATTCCATCAGAGAGGCTCCAGTAATAAAAAAAAATAAAAAATAGTAGTCCATGTGTCTATATGTAAAGACTCACCTGAGCTAAAAGATTCCAAATTATCCCTGACATCTGAAAAGCAGAATGTTAATACAAACAAAAAACACACTTTGAAATGTTTGTATGCTAATGCCAGAAGTCTAAGAAGTAAGATGGGAGAATTAGAGTATATAGCAGTGAAAGATGACATAGGTTTAATTGGCATCTCAGAGTCATGGTGGAAAGAGGATAACCAATGGGATAGTACAACACCGGGGTACAAATTATATCGCAATGACAGAGAGGAGCATCCAGGAGGCTGTGTGGCGCTTTGTCTGGGATGGCATAGAGTCCAAAACAGGATAAAGATCCTGCAAGAGACTAAACACACAATTGAATCTTTATGGGTAGAAATCCCTTGGATGTTGGGGAAGAGTATAGCGATAGGAGTATACTACCGTCCACCTGGCCAAAATGATGAGATAGCATTTCACTATCTAAGAGAAATTAGGGAAGCTATCCAAATTTGTAGTGCAGTAATGGGAGATTTCAATTACCCAAAAACACCACAGAGCAGAAATACTGCACTTCAATAATATCCAAACACAAGAGTGCAGAGAGAAGTTAGTCCAAACCACAAAGGAATTCAAAAAGCTCTAAGGAGCATAAAGTTTTTATTCTTTTTTTCAAGCGGCAACTCCACTGACTTGCAATCACACCACAGTTTAGACCGCGTCCCCCGACACGGTCCCGTGTTTGGAGATTTCAATTACCCCAATACTGACTGGGTAAGTGATAGTTTTATGAAGCAATTGGTTCAAGAACCAATGCGAGAGGGAGCAACTTTAGATCTAATTCTCAGTGGAGTGCAGGATTTGGCGAGAGACATAATGGTGGTGGGGCCACTTGGCAATAGTGATCATAATGTGATCAAATTTGAATTAATAACTGGAAAGGGGACAGTAAGTAAATCCACGGCTCTAGCACTAAACTTTCAAAAGGGAAATGAGAAAAATATAAAAAATATTTAAACCCCCCCCCCCCCACTCCCAAAAAAAAAACCAACCCTCAAAGGTGCAGCTACAAAGGTTAAGAGTGTGGAAGAGGCGTGGACATTGTTAAAAAATACTTTCTTAGAAGTGCAGTCCAGATGTATTCCATGCATTAAGAAAGGTGGAAGGAAGGTTATTTTATCCAAAAGATCTTCATTCAAAAATTGGAAGAAGGATCTATCAGAAGAAAATAGGATAAAGCATAAGCGTTGGCAAGTTAAATGTAAGACACTGATAAGACAGGCTAAGAGAATTTGAAAAGAAGTTGGCTGTAGAGGAAAAACCCAATAATGAAAACTTTTTAAAATATATCCGAAGCAGAAAACCTGCAAGGGAATTGGTTGGATGGTTAGATGATTGAGGTGTTAATGGGGCACTTAGGGGAAGATAAGGTAATTGTAGAAAGACTAAATAAATTCTTGCTTTAGTGAAGATGATGTTGGGGAGATACCCGTTCCGGAGATGGTTTTAAAGGGTGACTATTCAAATGAACTGAACCGAATCACGGTGAACCTAGAAGATGTGGTAGGCCTGATTGACAAACTGAAGAGTAGTAAATCACCTGGACCGGATGGTATACACCCCAGAGTTCTGAAGGAACTAAAAAATGAAATTTCAGACCTATTTCAATTAATTTGTTACCTATCATTAAAATATCTGTTGTACCTGAAGACTGGAAGGTGGCCAAAGTAACCCCAATATTTAAAAAGGGCTCCAGGGGTGATCTGGGAAACTATAGACCAGTGAGTCTAATTTCAGTGCCATGAAAATTGTGGAAACAGTTATAAAGAATAAAATCACAAAACATTTAGAAAGACATGGTTTAATGGGACACAACCAGCATGGATTTACTCAAGGGAAGTCTTGCCTCACAAATCTGCTTCAATTTTTTGAAGGGATTAATAAACATGTGGATAAAGGTGAACCGGTAGATGTGGTGTATTTGGATTTTCAGAAGGTGTTCGACAAAGTCCCTCATGAGAGACTTCTAAAAAGTCATCGGATAAGAGGAGATGTCTTTATGGATTGCAAACTAGTTTAAAAAAAAAAAAAAAGAAAAGAAAACTAGGATTAAATGGTCTGTTTTCAGAGTGGAAAAAAGTAAACAGAGAATGCCTCAGGGCTCTGTACTTGGACCTGTGCTTTTTAATATATTTATAAATGGTCTGGAAAAGGGGTACGATGAGTGAGGTGATCAAATTTGTGGATGACACAAAATTATGCAGAGTAGTTAAATCTCAAGCGGATTGGGATAAGTTGCAGGAGGACCTTGTGAAACTGGAAGATTGGGCATCCAAATGGCAGATGAAATTTAATGTGGATAAGTGCAAGGTGATGCATATAGGGAAAAATAACCCTTGTTGTAGTTACACGATGTTAGGTTCCATTGTAGGAGTTACCAACCAGGAAAGAGATCTAGGCATCATAGTGGATAATACATTGAAATTGTCAGCTCAGTGTGCTCTGGTGGACAAAAAAGCAAACGGAATGAGGAATTATTAGGAAGGGAATGGCAAATAAAACAGTGGATTTCTTATTGCCTCTGTATCGCTCCATGGAGGAGAGACCACACCTTGAATATTATATGCAGTTCTAGTTGCTGCATCTCAAAAAAGATATAGTTGCACTGGAGAAAGGGCAGAGAAGGGCAACCAAAATGATAAGGGGCATGGAACTGCTGCCCTATGAGGAAAGGCTAAAGAAGTTAGGGCTGTTCAGTTTGGAGAAAAGGCTTAAACAGGTTAATGTAAATCCGTTATTTACTCTCTCAGAAAATAGAAGGACTAGGGAGCACTCCATGAAGTTAGCAAGTAGCTCATTTAAAACAAATCAAAGAAAATTCTATTTCACTCAGCGCACAGTTAAGCTCTGGAATTCATTGCCAGAGGATGTGATTACAGCAGTTAGTGTAACTGGGTTTAAACAAAATTTGGATAAGTTCCTAAAGGAAAAATCCAGTTAATAAGCAATAGTAGCTTGAGATCTATTTAAGGTTTGGGTACTTGCCAGGTACTTGTGTCTTGGATTGGCCACTGCTGGAAACAGGATGCTGAGCTTGATTGACCCTTAGACTGACCCAGTATGGCATATCTTATGTTCTTGTCCTGTCCCTGATAGTGGTCCATCTAGCTCAAGAGGAAGTACCCGGAAGATCCCAAGGAATAAATCCATACCTTGTTGCTCACTCTGAGGGATAAGCATTGACTTTCCCAAGTCTGCTTGGCTAGTAACTGTTTATGGACTTTCCTTCAAGAACTTGGGTAAACCTTTTTTTAAATTCAGCTATGCTAATTGCCTATACCACATCCTCTGGTTACTAATTCCATAGCTTGATTATGCATTGAATGAAAAAAGGTTTACTCCAATCTGCTTTAAATCCGCTACTTGTTAGTTTCATGGCGTGTCCCCTAAACCGTCCTCTATTTCAGTGGTTCTCAACCTTTTTTCTCTTGAGACACACCTGGCAGGTAATGCTTGCAGGCGTGACACGCTGAACACTTGACCATCACGGGGCTAAATGTAAACATATGCTCTACATTTACAGGAACCAACACCGACCCCCCATCCCGTCCCCAAACAGTGGATGCAGAGCAGAACTAGGATATGTCAAATACAATTCGCTATATATAAAAGATATTCTGATTCTGGTGCTATCTCAGTAACACAACGACAAACTCCCTTACTACCAGGCACATTGTAAAATAGAAAACCTTAAAAAAAAAAACACTCAGCACGTGTGTAGCAAACCTTCCATACCATAGTAATACTAACTCCAAGAACTCAAACAGCAATAGCCCTTCCTGTGAAAAGGCAGCAGTGCAGCACCAATGCATGTCCTACTGAGAATGAGAAAATGCAACAAAGAAGATTGATACAAATCCCTACCTTCTGGTAAAATACCTCACCTCAGTCACACATACAGGTCCGACCTTCACCAAATACAGAATAAAAGACCACAAATTACAAATGTGGAGACAAAAACTGGATTGGAAACCTAAAACATCACTCTGCATGCAGTGCAAAACTGGAGAGCTAGAAACAGAAATTCATATCCTCCTACACTAAGCAAAGTAAAGATAGAAGAAATGCACATTCCCAAAACTGAATATTACGGCTCTTGCATCCCGTCACTCCCCTTCCATGCCTCCATCATCCTTCACTTTCCCAATTATTCTCTTTCATTCATCTGCTTACACTCACATCCCTGCCCAGCATTCCTGACTCCCCATATCCTCTTCCCTGTGCTTCTTCTCTCTCCTGCTTGACTCTCCCTACCCGCTTCATCCCATCTCCCTGCCTGCCCAGCTACTCCGACCCCCTCTGTTTCTCACCGCTTCCTGCTCAGCAGCCCCCACACTCACCCTCCATACACAGGTAGAAGGTGAGGGCAAAGAGGTTGGGGATGCTGGGAAGATGAAGGTGGAACGGAGAGGGAGTGTGAGGGGGTTGCTGAGCAGGAAGCGGTGAGAAACAAGGGATCCAGGTAGCTGATCCTCAGCATCACTCCCAGACTCAGCAGGGGAAGATAAAGTTTGTGTCCCATCAGGCCCAGAACAGCAGGAGCTGGCAATGTCTCACTCTGATCTGGGTGAAGGAGGAAACAGCCTCCCACTGGGCCAGAAAGAAGAGAAGGAAGTGAGAGGAGCCTCCCATCAGGCCCAATGTAAGAGAAGTCAGCCAACTCCCACCCGGGCTGATAAGGAGGCAGCAGCCGTCTGCTGGCCCTGCAATGCACCTCCCAGGACCTCACCACACACCAGTGGGTCCCGACCCACCTGTTGAGAGCCACTGCTCTATTTAGTTGTTGCACCCCACTCATGATTTTATAGACCTCTGACACTTCCTCTGTCAACTCTTTTCCAAGGAGCCCTGACCTGTTTAGCCTTTCTTCATAAGGGAGCCATTCCATCCCCTGTATCATTTTTGTGGCCCTTCCCTGTACCTTTTCCAGTTCCCCTATATATTTTTTGAGATGGGGTAACTAAAACTGCACACAGTGCTCAAGGTGCGGTCGCTTCAAGGATCGATACAGAGGCATTATGATATTTTCAGTTTTATTCTCCATTATTTTCCAAATAATTCCTAACCTTGCATTTGATTTTTTGACCTCTGTGCCACTCTGAGCTGAGGATTTCAACATATTGTCCACAATGACTCCAAGCTCCTTTTCCTGCATGGCCACTCTTAATACACAGGAAAAGACTGTAGGATCTATTTAGTTTGCCCATACAAACTAACTGCTAAGCTCCATGGGCCCTACCACTTCTTCAGAGATCCCCTGTACGTGTCCCATGCTCCCTTGAGTTCAGATGCTGGCCTTGTATCACCCACCTCCACGGTGAGACTGTTTTATGCCTTTCTCTAAAGAAATATTTCCTTGGATTCCTCCCGAGTTTATCCCCTTTTACCTTCATCCCATGACCCCTCCTTCCAGAGCCTTCTTTCCTGTTGAAAGAGCCCAGCCTTCGCTGGAACCCAGCATTGAGTACCTATAGTTGGGGTTATTTTTCCCTATCTGCATCTCTTGGTGCTTGCCACAGTAAATTTCATTTAGAAGGCCAGTTTCTTCCCAGTATGGCAAGCTCCTTCTGCAGTTCCTCACAGTCTGCTCATATTTTAAGAACTGTGTCACCTGCAGATTTGACCACTTCACTCACTGCTCTTTTTTCCAGATCATGTATGTAAGTTTTAAAGAGCACGGTACAGATCCCTGGGGCAGTTCCACTCTTCATCGTTCTCCATTTGTAAAAATAGCTGGCTGCTCCCCAGCACACTCTAAAATCCTACGGGAAGATTTTATAAGTGCTGCTCGTGCAGAAATGGCCCCATACACGTGCAATGCAAATTTTAAGAAGCTGCAAAGTGCACGCGTACATACTCGTGCGGGTGTTGAGAAAAGGGGTGGGGCGTGGATGTTCCTGGGCGGGGCCAAGAATCACCTGGGTAACTTCAACTTTTGAAAAAAAAAGCTGAATTTTAGTGGGGCAAAAACAAAGTCCCTGCTACACATTTAAAAAATATTTTCATCGCTGTTGGGTAATTCTTCTTCTTTTGAGCCAATGAAAAGTATAATAACCTGCAAAGGATCCTGATATTTTCAATACAAGGGATGTCAGACAGTGCGTGCATTGTTTACAGTATATTCTCAGCATTGGTTAAACAAAAGTTTCTTGATTTATGTGCTTTTATCTCTGTTTTAATGTGATTGATGAGCTATTTCAATAGTATGATTGTAACCCCTGGACTGGGGTCCTCTCTAGATGTCCACGAGGTAAACAGAAATTCTTGGGGCTGAATATTGTGCAGACACTTCACTCACTCGCTATTCGGCCCCTATAACCTCCTGGGCCGTGGGCATTCTCTTCAACTCTCAGTGGTAACAATCACTCGGGAAACAGATCGATGGTCCAGCAGAACTTTACTGAAAGGCTGCTTCAGATCTGAAACGGGATGCTTTTTACAAGTCTCTTTCCAGAAAACAAAGTTACTTGTGACTCTGGCGTTTCTTCAGTAATCCAATCTCAAACAGATCCTTCTCTACTCTGGTGGTAGTTGGGGGGGGGGGGGGGTCTGCCCAGTGTAACTCCCCCTTTACCACACCTTGACTCAGAAGCCTTATTCCTGCCTCTGTACTGCAGTTCCTGGTTTTAAACTGGGTGGATTCCCCGTCTCTCCTCTTCCTTGGCACCTGCCCCTCCCCACAGACACCGGCGGAATGTCCAAGCTCTCTTCAGAATTTGCTTGGGGTGGGGGCTGTCTCCCTCCGTTGGAGAAAAACAGAAGCACAGGATGGAAACCTTCCTGCAAAGAGAGTCCAAAGCAGGCCAATTCTCTCTCTCTCTTCCTCAATTAGTAAAACTCAAAAGAGAGAGCCTCGAAATTCTTCTCCAAATCCTAGCCACGATGTTGGAGTTCCACCTTCACGGAGCGGAAGGATGGAGGGCTGCCATCTCCAAAACCCCCCCCCAAAAAAACAACAAAAAAAACAAACAAACAAAAAAAATAGGGGTGGGTAAGAGTATGGGGCAGGGGTGAGGCCTGCTTGTTGCAGCGGTTGCTACCCCTAATTGAGCTGGATGTCACTTGGATGTGGATCCGGCGCTGCTCTCTACATTGGTGGTGGGGTGGAGGGGAATTAGGGCTGGAGGGTACTGGAAGCCAATAGTATCAGGTGGGAGAGGGAAAAAGGGAAATAAAAAAATGGATAAAGTGCATAGCTTGCTGGGCAGACTGGATGGGCCGTTTGGTCTTCTTCTGCCATCATTTCTATGTTTCTATAAGGCCTAGGATTTCTTCTTAAGCAAAACCCAGGAAACTCGCTTTCAGATTGCGAACGAAAAATCCACCCATCCTGTATAGGAGCAGGCAGCAAGCACACGGTGATACTGTGACATAGACGGCATGCTCCTCCGATACTGCTCTACCTGCCTAATCTCTCTACCAAATACAAATATTAGCAATGGCAGTTGACATGTCTTACTTATCTTATCATTGCTGTTTATGATGATTTCATGATCATTTGTTTTTGCTGTATTATGATGATCTTTACGTGAGTCTGTCTTGGTTGTTTAGATTCTCCACCACCTTGGTTAGACTGACAGCCTGTAAAGGCGGTCTATACATTAAATGAAGACCTTACTGCAAAATGGAATTATTGAGGAGGAGGGGTACATGAAGGAGACTCTTAGGCTCAGCTTCCTGCCTATCAGTTGTGTGAAGCATTTCCTGACGGGCTGAGGTGGTTTGTGATAAGAGTCTGCTGTTCATTTTCTCTGAAGTCAGAGCCTTGAAGCAGTTTAGCCCATGGGAATGCAATATGCAAAGCGCATGCATTGATTTCTGAGATGTCAATAGTAGGTTCATCGAAGCCTCTGATATCGTAAGCCGCCTCCATTAAGTTTCTCCATTCTAAACTTCTGTCCCTAGAGAGAATCTCTCTGCTTATTAAAAGAGCCTGTAACAGGAACAATAAACAGGGTAAAAATATTGACTTCTGTTCCATTAAACAGTCTGGTTTATTGTTTCACAATGGAAGTGCTGCCTTCAGCTTCATTTTGGTCAATATTTATACCTCAAGTCAATAAAACTTCATATTCACCTCCACAAAGGTCAATATCTGCTAATTATTACTCAGTAGGGATTACCCAGGAGGTTGTGTTGGTCAGATGCTTCTTGGCACGGTAGTAATGATTCAATCCACAGATAAGACTTTGGATGCTGCTGAGTCGGGGGTCTGGGGAACTGCTGTTTCCTGTCCCAAGGTCTCTCTTCAGCGATTCACGCGATAGTCATGCTTTGGCTGTATCAGGATGCTGCTCTGTCTTCTTGTTGATATTATGCAGCTGAAAAAGGAACAAACACAGGGAGGAGGGTAATTTTCAAATGGACTTCTGCGTTGATACATAGAATTGGCCTTCTCCAAACTTTTCCGCCCAACATGTGGGTAAGCTTTTGCGTGCGTGTCTAGTTTGCGCCTAGGTCGACCTGGACTGAGCAGAGCCGTTCCAAGGGGTGTGCCGGGATGGAGGAGGGGCTTGCGCTTAGGTACATACTTTTTTGCATATTCCAAAGATCGTGCATACAACTTCTCCAGAACTTTCTGTGCATGATTTAGCCAGTATAATTGTGTGCGGTTAATTTTGGTGGAATAACTTTCCCTGTGGAAACGGTGCATATTCATCATCTAATTTATGTGGGCTGTTCCAGGTGGCACTCTTGCGGTAGGGGCTTTTGAATCCCAGTGCTACGAATTCACTCTGCTTATATCTTCAACTCAGATGAACAGTGGGCTAATAATTGTGCACAGATAGACCAGGCCTTGCCTTGGATGTCACATGCTCCTTCACTGAAAGACTTTATTCAGAGATGACAATCCAAAAAGAGCGATGCTTTGGGCCTTATCAGACTGATGGATAACTACACCCCCCTTCTATCCATTCCTTCTCTGCTAACAGCATAAACTTGCAGCAGCCACAGGGTTGTCACAGCCCCACCGTCAACTCCCTCAAATCATTGAAGATGTGGAAGAAATTTGAGGCCAGCTATTGCAGATCCATGGATATTATGGTGTCCACACACCCCAAGTCAGCAACATCACCTGAACAGCAAAACCTGCCCCATAATCAAAGCCACATCCAGTAGCATCGTCGGACGTTTATCCTTGAGTCAGCTGTCTCTTCGAAAGAACAGAGACCGTAATTCTGACAGGAAACGGGCTGCAGTCCCCAGTACCTGAAACCCTCTGTTACCTCAGATCGCGAGATTACCTCCTCCCAGTCTGAAGCCAGGTATGTCCGGTTTTTTTTTTTTGTCATGTGCTCCAGCACTACTGGTGAACTCCAAGCTGATGGAAGAGTGTGATCCACACAGGCCTCGTCAAGGAAAGCAGGTCAGCTGGAGGAAAAAAAAAAAAAAAATCAATACAGCTCTGAATTAGTCATGCAGCTGCCACGGAGAATTATGGGTGCATGAAATGAAACGAGAAGATATTGTCTCTTTCTTTTCCATTCGCCCTCTTTTTGCAGTTTTCTTTTAGCTCTGTTAGCATGCACAGCACACTGTTTAATGAGAGCCAGACTCCTTTCTATACCTGTTAGAACTGTACACGTGGCTGCTTGTAGTTTTGCAGTTTGTATCCTGCTTCTGCTGTGTGTCTGCTAAAACTGTCTCCCCCTCCCCAACAACTGGTGTCACGCACTGTGGGTTCTTTCAGGTTACCTGCAGGTTATCACAGTCCCAGGTCCCAATGACTTGTGAATATTTGCAAGATGATGGGAGAATATTGGGTGAAACTGGGCAGACCGTGACCAGTGATGGTGAGAATGGTAGGCCTCTTTTTGTGAACGTGAGACTTTGTTTAGTCAGGTGGCCCATAGTGTAGCTGTATTTGATTTACTGCTATACCACTCTTAATCAGAGCACTTTTAAAGTTTTTCAGTACTTGCAGGCCGATGATAAGCCTGTATCTTTAGGCTGGAGGACTGAAAGATGAAAAAGGGGAAGGTCAAGGGGGATAAGACAGTGGGGGTACAAAGTGCACAGGGAATAAAGGATTGAGTTAGTGGCAGACTGAACCGAAAGAGGATGATTATTCCACAGAAAGGCACAGAGGATAGACTTTGCATAGCTTAGATTTGGAGATTTTTTTTTTCCCCATAGCTGTTTTCTTCTATCCCATTAGGTTTCCAGTTCAGTTTACCTGATAAGTAGTAATTTCTCATTCTTATATCTGTCTTGCAGTATTAATTTATCCCTGATTTCCAAGGTCACAGTCATTGTGTTAAAAAATGTTTGAGCTGGCAGGAACCAAACATTGTCCCCTTTGGTATAAGGCCTTATCCTACCCGAATCTGGTGCACATTTAGCATGAAAACTACGTTTCTCGAGTCCACTCGGAATCTGTATCGCACATGCTGCACAGTGAATTGGACTGAATCAGTGACCGCTTCATTGCACAAAGGAGTTAAAAATGTGCGCCTGTCTTGCTGATGTCTCGGGTGAATCCCTGTCCTCTCCTCTCACTGAGCACTTCTGCAGCAGTGCAGCCAGCCATGAACTCTGACCCCCCCCTCCTCCACACTAAGGCCTGTAGAATAACACCTGTGCACTAAAGCCTACCCCAAGGGTCCCTGCTCAGTGTCCTGTCCCCCCCTCCCCCCCCCCACAGGGCTGCTTAGACAACCACAAATCAATACACATTATCACTGAATGCTCAGTGCTGATGCCTAGCTCCTGAATCCCCCCAGTACAGTCCAAAGCAGCTATAAGAAGACATTTGAAAACCAGGGAGACTTCCATTGATCTGGTTTAGGGGCCGTTTGCCTCTATTTTTCATTTCAGAGAGATACGTGCTTATTTTGATGCTTCTAGGCTAACCATTTAATCCAGAATTATAGTTGAAGATGCATGACTGGAAATGCTCTGTGTCCAGTGTGCGGCACCACAGCAGCCGTGAGAAGGTCCAAGACTGCTGGAAGGCATCAGGCCCATAATGTTCAACTAGTCAATTATTTGTTTGTAGTAGTCCAGAGCTAGGTAAAAATTGAATAAAAAATAAAAAGAGACCATATAATATTTTAACCAACAGAATGTCTTTGAACAATGACACTTTCCTATCTAATGACTGGCATTCTGACCGCTGGTCCCCTATTCTATTGTACAGCACAGACAACGTGAGGAACACTCCGACCAGTGCCTTTGATAGAATCGTCACCTGAAAAGGGGTAAATCTGGTGGGTCTCATGGTGGACCTGAATGCCGAAGGTATTGTGGGCAGCCTTGCATCCCAGTTCTTCTCCTTGACCTTTACCACCTTACACAGAGATTGTTTCTAAGTCTTATTGGCTCTCTTCACGTGCCAGGTGTCGGATATGAAATCCTTGCCTCCTAGCTTGAGAACCACTCTAATTGGTGCCAGTGATAGAATAATCCATTATTCCATTCCACAGCACTGACACTACGATGGAGTCTATTATCTATAAAATAAAAAGAACATGCTAGGCTCACTAATTAGTGTATCTGAAAGAGGAGAATGCAGAGAGCTGAAATATTTGGCTCAAATCTTGGTTCTTTTGATGAAGGATGGGTGGCTCACCTTTTGACCCAGCAGGACTTCAGGATTGAATCTTATTTATTTATTTATTATTTTTATTATACCGAGTTTCATGACAGGCATCACATCAACCCGGTTTACAAATAACAATGTGGGTAAAGCATAGCGTAAAGTAATAAGCAATATTCCCAATAAAACTGTGAACTTTAAATACAGTGAATCAATTACAGGGTGTGAGAAAGTTACAATAAAACAGGGAAAATTAACTTGGAACTGGAAGAGGGGAGAAATTGAACAATGCAATATTTACATTTTAATCTTCAAATATTGGGGACTGAAAATTTGCATTTCCGTTCCGGATTGACACCAAACATATCGGAAATGCAAGAGTAGGAAACAATTCTCCATCCATGCAAAAAAAAAGTAATATTTACTAATAATTGTCAGAGCTGAAAATGATCTGGATTTATGCGAGTCAGGATGGAAATAGGGCATCTTTATGAGAGGATAGCTGGACCTGGACCCCCTTCAGGTGGAAGTGGTCCGGGTGGGATCCATCTGCAGCATTTCCCATTTGGACTCCACTTATTGCTACCCCCTCCCCACCCCTTCCAGAATCTGATGGAGGTCAGCATTTAATATAATTCAGTTCTCCCCAGCTTTTTATTTTAACACAGCATTCTCGAACCTTTTCATTGGTTTAATTATGTAACCAAATAGCTACAGGACATAATGAGACCGAGATGCAAAACAGTGCATCTCATGCATCCTGTATTATCCCCATTACTTCCACCCCATGCAGTACGGGTCTGAAATTCTTTCCGTCCCTTTCTCCTGCTCCTGACACAGAATTAAGGGGAGAGCCGATGCTCCCTACTATACTGAGCTGTCATAAACCTGAAGCACGGGAGCTCACTGTAACAAGGCTCCACTGAATTCCTGGCTCCCAGCCCAGGGATTGTTTGGCTGTTTTCCACTTGGAGGGCAGCCCGGTACCTGCTGTGAATTCCAACTCTCCCTCCCTCGTTATTGTGGTCTGTGCATCAGGAGGCAGCGCTTTCGAATATTCCTAGCAAGCACTGGACTGCTGCTGCTGGGAGAAAGCCAGGGCGATGAAAAGCCCAAGGTGCTGTCATTCTAAGCAGGAAGCAGATTATTCTCTGCATTTTTCGTCCAGCTCACGTCAGCTCTTATCAGAGCCAGGTTAATGCTGCAACGGGCCTAGGATGTTTTTAACCTTCCCTTGATGGGTTCGCCCTATCAGGAAAATCTCACAGACCCACTATAATATTTATCATTTTATAGCACTACTAGGCGTATGCAGTGCCGTATAACATGATATAACCATTTGGATATGAAATCCCAGTCCCAAAGATCTTATAATTGAAGTGCGAGATGTGAGGCAACAGGAGGTAAAGTGGCTTGCCCCAAGTCGGTGGGAGACGTGTTTTAAACCCTGATTTTTGTAGCCCATAGAAACTTGACGCCCTAAAAAGACTGCATGGCCTGTCCAATCTGCTCATCCGCCTGATCGAACTCTCTAATTCCCATCACTCCCTCAAGAGATGCCCTGTATTTCTCCCATGCTTTCCTTAATGGATCTTTTCTCCACCACCTCCACTGGGAGCCCACTCATTGCATCCCACTCCCCCTCTCTGTAAGGAAATATTTCCTGAGATTACTTCTGAGTTTGCCCTCTTTCCCATGACCCCTCGTTCTAAAGTCTGCTTTCCACTGAAAGTTGCCTGCCTCCTGTGTGTGGAAACCTTGGCGGTATTTTCCCCTATCCCGCTCTTTCTTTGCCTGGGAGGAATAGCCCAAAAGGTGAAAATACAGGGAGTAGGTCTTCAAAGCCATTTTCGAGCATAAATCCCGGTTTTAGACATGTAGGTGGCTGTTCTAAGATTGACCCAGATTCGGGGTGTGGTAAAAAAAAAAAAAAAAATGCCCATAGCCCAGTTTTGCATGTACTTTTCCGTGCACCAAGGAGAAGGGGTTCCGAGAGAGGTGGAGTTAACATACACGCACATAATGTTGTGATTTTAAAAAGCCCCGCCCATGTACACTTGTAAGCTCCGCCCTCTGAAGAGGAGGTGGAACTTTATGTCAGTGAATGTCTTGCCCATGGACCCAGCCCATCACCCCAGCATTTTCAAAGGGAGCTTACGTGCTGGATTTCACTCTGCAAATCCTCAGTAACACACACTGTATACGCGGACTGAGAGGGCTGTTTGAAATTCCCCCTCAGAATGAATTGTAATTAACCTTTCTGAGGCTTTAAAAAAAAAAAAAAAATCTTAACTTCTGATTCTCCTGAGGATAGCCTTGTTGGTGTTAACCATTTTCCCTAATAAATGCAACTCTCAAAGCCTGTTATCTGTCTGGTCTGGCTTGACTATATTGTAAGCACTGTGAAGAAGGGACTGTCTGTAATGTATATCTGCATTGCAGTAAGTACATCCTAGCACCTGTGTGAAATAATTAGTAATAGTTTCCTATCCTTTAACCAGTTGACAACAGGACATTACTTTTAAATTTCCTCTTATGAGGGACCTTACTCAATAGTATTATACAAGAGGGAAATGAGTGAAATGTTAATGACACATGAGAACAAAATTGATCACTCACTAGTTTCAAGCAATCTACCAGTAATTACTTTTTTTTTAAATAAGAAAATATAGACCATCAGAACGATGCCTCAGACTGCTGTTATGCCTGGTTAATGGCAGATTTCAATCACTTGTTTTACATATATATATATTTTTAATTTTCCACTATTTCACATAAACACTTAATAAAATCCTTGAAGAAACATGGTTATTGGACCGAAAAAATGTTTGATCACTTGACTTTTCTTATAAGGGACCTTATCCAATAGTATTAGACAAGAGGCAAATAATGTGTGAAATGTTAATGACACATGAAAAACAAAAATTGATCACTCACAGTTTCAAGCAGTCTAATTATTTTTTTAAATAAGTAAATATAACATCAAAATAATGCCTCAGACTGCATGCATGAGCTACCTATGCTATTAAGTTTTTATGTGCAATAGTGGAGAATTCTTAAAATAAATAAATAAATAAATAAAATAAAAATTATATAAGACCAAGTGATTGAAATCTGCCATTTAGGTAGTTTATGCATGCAGTCTGAGGCATTATTCTGATGGTCTATATTTACTTATTTAAAAAAAGTAATTAGATTGCTTGAAACTAGTGAGTGATCAATTTTGTTCTAATGGGACCTTATCCAATGCCTTCTGAAAATCGGGATATATTATATTGACCATCCACCTGCTTATTTATACCTTCAGAGAATTGTAAGAGATTAGTAAGGCATGGCTACTCTTTGCTAAAGCCACGTTTTCTTTTAAGAAAGAAGCGGAATAGAGCTGTGAGGGATGTGGTCTCTTAGCTCCTTCAGTATTCACCTCCTAGCCGGGTTTACTTTCCATGGTGCCAGTATACAGAATACTTCCCCCTGGTAATATGGCAATGTGTTCACGCCATAATCTCTCTCCCCTTCCTGAGTGAATATGAGCAAAAGTATTTATTCGGGACATCAGCTTTTTTTTTTTTTTTTATCCTCTCTTCTCACTAAACCTGTCCTCCCCTTTAATTTTCAAGTAGAGACCCCCCCCTCCCCATACACACATAATCCATAGTTTAAGCCCTAGATGCCCTGAACATCTCCAGTGAGTAGTTAGCTCCAGCTTGTATAAGAGCAGGCAGATCAGGAAAGCTGTATGGCATAAGAACATAAGAAATTGCCATGCTGAGTCAGACCAAGGGTCCATCAAGCCCAGCATCCTGTTTCCAACAGAGGCCAAAACCAGGCCACAAGAACCTGGAAATTACCCAAACACTAAGATGGCAGATTTTGGTTGGGTGGGTTTTTGTTTGCCTGTTCCCAGGACAGATGGGAGACATACCACTTCCAGTACACAATTTGTCTGGTTGTGTTGTCACCGTCCACTCTCTTTTCTAGTGATTTTTTAGATTTATTAATTTTCTTGTAAGATCTCTGGTCCTTGTCTCAGGGAAGGACTGCAGGGAAAAATCTTTCCCTGGGAGGGCCAGGCATAGGAAGATCTGCTGGAGCAGCCCAGTGGTGACTCGCTGCAGGAAAGGTCCCACTTTGTATTAAGACCCTAAGTGGAGAGAAGAATCTGGGGGTAAGAGCTTTTGGATGACTGGAGACCCCTATTGGAGTCTCCACCTGAAGAGAAAGAGGGGAGTGGAAATATGAGGAGAACAACTTCAACCCTGGAGCACAGATACTCCCTTATATCTTGTACTCAGTCCTAGCCCTAAATGGTAAGCCCATCTCAGGATCCAGTTGCTGAGGAACGAAAGTGATGGAAGTAATTTATGGACATGGATGTAACAAGAAACAAACGTGTACGGTGCAAGATTGGAACACATTCAGTAAAGTTATTTTTGGAACACTCATTCATGTGTCCAGCTTTCATATTCTGCAGCCACACCTAAGTAAGAGCACAAGAAATTGCATTGCTGGATCAGACCAAAGGTCCATCAAGCCCAGCATTCTGTTTCCAACAGAGGCCAAACCAGGCCACAAGAACCTGGCAATTACCCAAACACTAAGATCATCCCATGCTACTGATGCAATTAATAGCAGTGGCTATTCCCTACGTAAACTTGATTAATAGCCGTTAATGGACTTCTCCTCCAAGAACTTATCCAAACCTTTTTTGAACCCAGCTACACTAACTGCACTAACCACATCCTCTGGCAACAAATTCCAGCGTTTTATTGTGCGTTGAGTGAAAAAGAATTTTCTCCAAGATGAGGTTTTCACACCTGCCTCTTGTACCTTGGAGGTTCAGCCTCCTCCTTTCGGCGAATCCATCCTTGAGGCTTGTAAAGACTGCAAGACTGTGTGAGGTCTTGTCTGGAAAATGAGTGTGACCTCTGCTTCTCTCAGCTAAAACCCTGAAGGGGCCACATTTACTGTTCCCCGCTTGGTCTTCCTCTTTTCACTTATATATCTAAAGAAAGCTTTATCCCCTTTGTGAAGGGATATACAGGAGAAAACCCCAGAACACCTTAAAAGACTGGCTCCAGAGAACTGGCCCGGTCCACCTTAAATCTAATACAGCAGGGGATCTTGGTCGTGGGCAAGAGTCCCTGGGAAGGTGTATAACTAGCCAGACCCAGGAGGGAACAGCAGGCCCGGGGGAGACAAGGAAGCCTAGAGAAAAAGAATACTGCTGAACTGTACATTTTATTACCGCATTTCTTTGTTGAACTGCGAAGAATAGCAGAGCTGCTTTTGTTTGTTTCTTGGTACAAATAAAGAGGTTTGTGAAAGATTTTTGCCGAGTCCAGCCTGAGTCTGTTCTCTGGCTACCCAAAGACTTACCCTTCTGTTACTGATTGGGCACTGTACGCCCTTGTTTGATCCTTGGCCTGTCTTAGCGTCTGTCCTGCCTCCCTTTGTTTCTTCTGCTAATTTTTCCTGCCCTCCGCTTTTTGTGCCCGTATTTCCTAGGAATGTGCATTAGTGTTTTCCATTTTGGCGGGTATGCGTGTACCTTGCCGACTTTCTAGTACGCACGAGAAACGGCTATTATCCGTGCATTTTAATAATGAGCTCTGCGCAGAATACCCGTTTTTTGCACGTCCTTAGATATTCAGCGAGGTACGCGCGAACCCGCTGGAAGAGAAGGAGGAGATGCACGTCCCTCGTATTTCCTGAATGCCGTTCTTCTTCTTTGCTCTTACTTGTATCTCTTCTCTGTACTGAACCATGGTGGTCTCTTCATTTTCCTCCCCTTGCTATCGTGTCTGACGCAATGATTCGTTGCCTTTGTTTTCTTGACCTAGGGCTCCTTGGACATCCTGGTTTGCAGCTAAAGCCAGAGGGAAGGAGAGATGAAGTTGAAGGATCAGAGAAAGTCTGGTGTTCACGACCAGCAATGTTAGTCTTGCAGTCCTACCACAGTTCTGTGGTTTAGGGTACGGTCGCAGTCTAAGCCTCTCGCTGGCCTTGCAGCGTTGTTTTGTGATATGTATTTTTTTTTAACATGCTTTGAATTGTGTCTTATTGTTTATTTACTTTTTTAGGCCATTTTTGTTTTAAGCAATTGATTTTGAGTATATGTTTTATTTTTTTCTTTTATACCTGTCATTTGTTTTGCTTATTAGTTTTTAACTTATGAATGTACAACTGTATAGCAGCTAGGAATGTTGATGGGCTGTCTCTAAATTTTAAAGAGGTAAATCTGCCCCGTTTTAAGGTTTGCTGTGCTTTGGGACAGCTAACAGTGCAAAATGAGGAGCAAGGGAGAAACTGCATGGAAAGCAAAAAATAGTGAAGAAAAATCATAGATTTCATCTTGTGCTCTGCAAAATAGTTAGGTCCCTCTCGCTATCCTTTCATGACTCGTCAGGTTTGATTTTCTTTGTTTCCCTTTATGATATGACATATGTTAAGACAGAATAGGCATGGGAAGACTGGAGACATACAGAAAAGCCATAATAACCTACAGAGCTAGTAAGATAAGGACCAAGTGGCTGATCCAGTCTGCTCATCTGTCTTCCTTTCTGGTTCTTTACTAATTTGGATAGAGCAGGAGATAAATTCTTAGACTTAAGCCCACATCAGTTCCTCCCCAGGGTTCTTTGCCTGACCTTTCAACCTCTGCTCCCCACCACTGCTCTCTGTGTCCCAGAAAGCATACATTGCAAAAGCTGAGAAAGCATAGAGCCCCAGATGAGGAAGAGGTGGAAACTGGGGAATGAGATGTCGTGAGGGTCCCTACCCGAAAGTACTGTTTATCGGAGGGCATTTATATACCTGAAAGAGTAGGTTAGGAAGCGTGGCAGCACCACGACAGTGAGAACTGATGGAGCCTGCCAGTGCTATATTCATATACTACTCCGCTCGTCAGATAAGCTCCTCCTATCTGTGCCCTTTCCCGACTCCGTGCTTTCCACCTGGCTGCGCTGTGCTTGGTCTTCCTGAACTGGTGCATCATGCTCCCTCTCTCTCCATGTTTATATCCCCATCTAAAGACCCGCTTTTAAATCTTAGGCCTGATTGTCATCGTCTAGTCTTAACTTACTTTCTCTTCTTTTTAACCATTTTCCTGCTTTATGAAATGCCCCAAGTCTCTTGTCCTGTTGTATGTCTTATTAGACTGTAAGCTCTATGGAGCAGGACTGTCTTTTCTATGTGTTTGTACAGCGCTGCGTATGTCACGTAGCGCTATAGAAATGCTAAGTAGTAGTAAGATTTAATTGGTGTCATCTAAGCCTACATGGCATGATATGAGAGCTGTGAATGGTGCTGTCTAATAGTACATGGCTTGGATAGTGTTAAGTGTATTGGATGCAATTAGACAGTGTCACATAGCATTCATTTGTGCCCTGTAGCCAGGAGCAATGTTGTGCTCTAAAGAACTGATGGTGTTGAACGGTATCGGGAAGCACTGTGTAGTAGGTAATGGGAACACAGAACATATGCATCCTGCAGCAGAGGGGGTTGCCGTGTGGCACACAGTGGCGATAGGTAGCGCTGTATGAAGCTCATTTTCCAGGATAGGACAAGCCAGGTACGGCGCGGGAATAAATGCACTGTGGAGTCTTTGTGCTTCTCCATGATTTGCTGCACGGAGAGGCCTGCTCCTAGAATCAAGAAGCTGAAAACACATCCCGGGTCAAGGGGTTACTGTGGCCGGGCTGCTAGCAAGAGTCACTGTAATACAATTAAATTTGACAAAATCACTGGCTCTTTCTCTCCGCCACCCCCAAACTCCTCCTCGCGTTCTCTCTAGCCCTTAGTTTCCCTCCCCACCCCCTTTTTTTTTTGTTCCCCTAACCTGTCCCACTCCTGATTTCTCCCTCTTCTACTCTCTTGCCTTTAATTGTCTTCTGCCTGGCTCCCCGAATGCAGTCTGTCTCATTGTTCTCCCTAAAATTCTCCTCTTTGGCACACCCCATCTCCTCCCCCCCCCCCCCCCCAAATCATCCTCTCTCTTGCCCTCTCCCTTCAATCATCCCTTTTCTGGCTCTGCACATTTGACGCTTCACAGTCTCTTGCTTTCCTCCTCCCCCCCATTCATTGTCCCCTTCTGGCTCTT
Organism: Rhinatrema bivittatum; assembly: GCF_901001135.1. Lineage (NCBI taxonomy): Eukaryota > Metazoa > Chordata > Amphibia > Gymnophiona > Rhinatrematidae > Rhinatrema > Rhinatrema bivittatum. Next base: position 31,888,262 of record NC_042629.1, read on the forward strand.
TCTTTCTCTCACTATTATCAACATGCTAGCTCTCTTTCTCCTCCCATCACCCCACCTCTGACCGTTTCTCCCCAAACACCCCCAGTCTGACACTTTCTTTTCCCTTCTCCCCCTTTTGATGGCAGTCCCAGACAGACGGGACCTGAACACTAGAGCTGTAGGAGGCTGGTGACCTGGACATGCCCTTCCCTTGGCAGGATGTCAACAGCCAGCTGCATTGGGCAGCAGAGATGTGTGTGCTCACTGTCCTCATGCTGCTGCGCCTCAGGGAGCCAGGAGCAATTGAGCATGTGCACCTCTGCTTGTCCCCATGTGGTCTCACCTCATCTCTGCAGTGTATGCTTTCTGTTTATTGGGAAGAGCTGGGGCAGCAGGGGGATCCTCCTCTCATTTATCACCTTTCTCCCTTCTTGCTCTCTCATTCCGGTGCTCTCTCCATATCCTGTTCTTGATTCTCATCTCCGCACTCACACCACCCTCTATTCCACATTCCTTTCTCACCTGTCCACGGTTTCACCTGCCGTGCAACCTCGTCGTGCCCCGATTCTGCCTGCTTATGACACTTCCCCACCAGCAGAGGCCCTCCAGCGAGCTCTGCTCCCAGCTACCTGAACCACCTTCTCACTGACTACCTCACTCAATGGTTCCTGAATTACTTAAGCCAACCTTGCCAGTACCTTGATGCCTCTTCACGGAGTCACCCTTGGCTCTCTGACCTGGCCACAGTTACCTTGTTCCTTGCCTTATGGCCTCCGGGCCGCCTTGCAGCCTGTCCAGGCCTCTCTTTGCCTAGTGGCCTGCAGGCCTTTCTGTTTGCTGCCTTCAGGCATCAGCTTCTCTGTTCGGTGTTGTCTTGTCTTTGTCTGGTCCTATCCTGCCCAGTCCAGTTCCCAGTATCCATTCCCTGCCTTGCCGCAGTCTATACCTAGTCCCAGTCCTTGTGCGTTCCTCCAGGCCTAGCCTATTCTGTATCCATTCCCAGTCTCTGTTCATATCCTGCCCAGTCTGTATCTATCGAGTTCCAGCCCCTGATCATTCTCCTGCCCAGCCAGTTTCTGTCCCTAGCCTGAGCCTGTATCTGTATCCCAGTCCCAGCCCACCCGCCCTCAAGTATCCTGCCCATGCTCAGCCTCCAGCGCTCAGCTCCAGCCTGTCTCTAACACAACGTCCAGCCTGCGCCTGACCTCAGTTCCTGCCTGTGCCTGCCCTGCCTTTGTCTAGCCTCTCCAGCCTGATTTACCTACTCATGATGTTTCTGCCACCGAAGCCAAGCCATTACCGGCCCCCAGAACCCAAGGGCTCAACCGTGGGGGAGGGGGGCTGGCTAGGCAGAAGATAAACCCCAGTCCAGCCCTGCGGTCATGTCCCTGACCCCAGCGGCATGATATCACCTTCCTTTCCCTTGCTCTCATTATTTGCGCTTCCTCCTTCCCAGTTCTCACCTGCCCTCCCACCTGTCACCACCTCCTTCTCTCTCATCCCCATGCGTTCACGTCTCCCTCCTTTTTAATTTTTTAGCTCAAGACTGTTTACAACACTCTCTTTAGTTTCTGTCCCAAAGTGTTTCTCATCACTTTCTCCCAATCTCACCTTGGCTCACTTGGCAGCTCCCTCCTTCCCCCCATAGCTGTCACCAATGTTCCCCTCTAAGGATTGGGTTGCTGGGTGCAAAAACGTTTGCTCGTGAGAAAAATGTTTGGTTACATTAACCCTGTGACCACTACTTTCTTTGATGCAAAAAAACCTATCAATTTTATGCTCACAGCAGCCAGTCCTTAAAGAGAACATTGGCTAAGTCCATCCCGTAAAATAATCGCCTAACCTACTAAGAGTAATTACAGCAATAAAATAATGTGAATAAAAAATAGTTGCTGTAAGAACATTCAAAACCGTTTTCTGCATGCAAGTGACATTAATAAAGAGCAACCTTCTCTTTAAAATAGAAACGAGGAAGAGAGGACCATAATGCCGTAAAAGGCAACGATAAGTACCATCATTTTACAGCAAGAGTTGGTTACACAAGAACCGGACTTTTAAAATACTCACCAAATAGAAAAAAGACCATAAAGTATGCATAGAAATGTGCTGACAAAAACTTTACTGGAAACCACAAGCCTGACTGCATTCTGGCAGTGCGATGACAGAAGAACCGAAATATCATTCCTCGCAAATTATCAAGCAATAAATCGAGATATAAAACTTCATTTATAATACTAAAACCATACTGATAAAAAGAATAAATATGTCAGAACAGCTGACATATGTAAACAGCTTCATAAATTTGTAATTCTCAAACACCAATTAAATATTTGAAAACATCTGATAAATAGAATCCAATAATTAAAAATGTTCTGTTTCCCCCAAAATACAATACAATATTTCAAAACAGAAACATCAAATTTTACCAAATAATTAAAACTAATAAGGATTAAAAAATCTTCTGCTCTCCATACCTGGGATCTTTTGATTTGTAGTCACTCTGAGATTGTTAGGGATTGGGGGAGGTAGGGCCGCACAAACTTGACACACACACATACACACACACACACAGCCACCCTTTTTCTTACATACTCTCTTTCCCTCACACAAACATTGTGTGTGTGTGTGTGTGCCTGTGAGAGCCTATGTGTGATACACAGACTCTCATAAAGGCACACAAGCTTTCACATTCCCTATGCATTGCAACACATAGGGAATAGAACAGCTCCCCTGTGAGGAAAGGCTAAAGAGGTTAGGACTTTTCAGCTTGGAGAAGAGACAGCTGAGGGGGGGGGGGGGGGGGGATATGATAGAGGTGTTTAAAATCATGAGAGGTCTAGAACGGGTAGATGTGACTCAGTTATTTACACTTCGGATAATAGAAGGACTAGGGGGCACTCCATGAAGTTAGCATGTGGCACATTTAAAACTAATCGGAGAAAGTTCTTTTTCACTCAACACGCAATTAAGCTCTGGAATTTGTTGCCAGAGGAGTGGTTAGTGCAGTTAGTGTAGCTGTGTTTAAAAAAGATTTGGATAAGTTCTTGGAGGAGAAGTCCATTACCTGCTATTAATTAAGTTGACTTAGGGAATAGCCTCTGCTATTACTGGCATCAGTAGCATGGATCTTCTTAGTGTTTGGATAATTACCAGGTTCTTGTGGCCTGGTTTGGCCAGTGTTGGAAACAGGATGCCAGGCTTGATGGACCCTTGGTCTGACCCAGTATGGCAATTTCTTATGTTCTTATGTCACATAACTCACACATAGGTGCTCACACCAGTGACGTACCTAAAGTATTTGCACCCGGGGGATACTTCCTTTGATACCCCTATCCCTATGTATAATTTTAAAATTTCCTATACATCGACGACATATTTCAGAACAGCAGACACATTAAATAACACCCAATAATTAAATCTACTAAGTATTTCAAAATACCTCACACACAAACCCACCCCCCCCCACATATATATATATATATATATATATATATCTACATGCAAAAACTGAACTGGAAACCACAACAAGCCAGACTCTGTGTGCAATGTAACAATGGAAAAACCGAAATATCACCATTCCTCAAAACAATACAATCAAGAAATATAAATCAATCAGAATGGTAAAACCATACTACTAAAAATATATATTTCAAAACAGCTGATGAATAGAATAACATCTAGTAATTAAAAACCCCTATACAAATTTTAAAAAATGTCCTAAACATCAATAAAATATTTCAAAACATCAGGCACATCAAATACACAATTAATTAAACATTAAGGATAAAAAAAATTGCTCACTTTCCATTCCTGGGAACATTTGACCTTTGGTCACCCTGAGATTGTCGTGGTTTAGTGGATGGGGAAGGGAGGTGCACATACTTTTTCTTCTCTTTCTTCTCCTGTTGCTTTGAGATCCTTAAGGAATCTCTAGCAGTGTTCCTGTCTCTTCCTTTGTTGTCTTCCTATTAACTCTCTGAAGCACTGAGCATGCTCCAACATAGTGGGGTTATAGCAATGGGAGGAATCAAAAATATCAAAACTCCTCCTAATGCTCCTAGGTAGAAAAATCACATAGGGAAATTTTAAATGACTGATGTAGTCTCATCACGCCAGTTTGAATCCTGTCAGCATCTTCCCCTGATGGTAGATGATGGTGTTGACTTGGTAGTCTGCCTCTTCTGTAGGTTTCAAAGCATTCTTCCTACTCAAGGCCACTCTTTTCTTCTTTTGCTATGCTCATATTCTTTCTCTTAGGGAAATGTCATCTATTGATCCCTGATAAGTCCCTTTTCTTCTTTCCTTCTTTACTCCAGGCTTTCCTACTTCTGGAAATTATCTTCTCCTGGGGACTTTAACTTCCCCATTGATGGCCCATCTAACTCTTATGCCTCAAAGTTTCTTGATTTAATTTCCACATTTGAATGCCCCCATTCACCAGCATGGCTACTGCCTTGACCTAGTCCTTTCTTCCAAATTTTCTTTGTCTATTCTACCTCTGTTCTTCCCATCATCAGAAAACTTCCACACTTAATCACCCGCCCCCCCCCCCCCCCCTCAGATTCATCCACTCACCTTTAGGAATCTATAGACTATTGACTCTTGCATCCTTTCCTCTACGGTCTCATCTCTCTGACAAGGCAGTTTCTTGTTACAATACTATACTTTCAACCCACTCCACCCAGGTTCTTTAAGATGTATCAAACTAAGTTCCACAGTTTGTTTTCTGTGTTCTTGCACTCATTCTGCAGCTAAAATTCCATTCCCATGCTGACTTCCTACATTTGACATTCAGGCTCATCTCCTTTCACTCTGCTATTGCACTTGCCAAGCAAGCCTACACTGTCCATCTGACAAACAGCTTTGTCTCTAACTCCCATCATCTATTTGCTGTACTCGCCTCCTTCCTCAAAAGCCTAAGCCTTGCCGGCCCCTGCCCACATCCACCTCATTCTCTTTCCAGATTATGGCTGACGTCTTCCATAACAAAGTTCACAAAATTGATCTTGAGTTGTCCTAGCAGGCCCCATTACTTCCCCCATTTAATTCCTCTCCTCTTTCCTTAGCCCCTGCCACCCTTTTTTTCTTTTACTGAACTTTGCTGATCTTCTCTCCTCCTCCAAATTCACTTTTTGTTACTCTTCTCCTCAGTTCTTTCTTCCCTGCCATCTATCATGTCTTCAGTTTATCACTTTCTCCTGTAACTGTTCCTACTGCCTTCAACACATTGTAATCACATCACTCCTCACCTACTTGCTCTGCAAAATTGTGTTCCATCTTCCTCTTCCCTTTTGCATCCAGACTATTCCCATTTACTTCCACTAATTTGACTTTCTTTGCATCTCAAGCCATTTTGGATCCACTCCAAGCTGGCTTTCGTCCCTCCATAGGGACAGCCCTTCCCAAAATCTCCTTTAAAAACCGCTTCATGGCCAAAGCCCGTGCTGTTTTATATTGATCCTCATCCTCTTTGAATCCTCTGTTTCAACACCACTGATCGCAGTCTACTCCTTGTCACTCGATCCACTCTGTTGTGGAGAGACCACTCTATCTTAGCTCGCCTCTTTAGTGTAGCCTCTGAGCATCCTCCTCCAGTACTTTCCCATTATCAGATGGTGTGCCTCAGGGCTCTGTCCTGGGCCGCCTTCTCTGTTGTCTCTATACTAATTTCCCTTGTACTTTGATCTTTTCCATGGCATTCAGTATTATCTTTGTTTATCTTTATATTTCTGTACCAGGAATTTCACCAAGAATCTAGTCCCAAATCTCAGCCTGCTTGTCTGACATTGCCACCTGGCTGTCCCACTGCCACCATGTGCACTCTTATCTATTCTCTTATCTCCAAGTTACAGTATTGCAGCCTGTAGTTTCTCCATGAACCACCTCTCGCAACTACAGTACTGTATTTAAACGTCAGCTGCACAACTTATTTATTTAAAAAATCTGTATGCCGCTGTATCCAATGTTCTAAGTGGCTAACTTAAAAACATTAATAAAATTTAAAACATACACGAACACACAAAACATAAAAATTGCAACCGCTTGTAATTGCTTATATTAATCATTACAAAAGCTGCAGTTGCCTATGTTGATCATGCCTGAAAGATATATATCAGATGTTAATATATCATACTGACTTAAACAGAGTCATTATAGCTCAATAAAAGGCTAGCTTGAATAAATGCATTTTCAATATTTTTTTTTTTGTTTAAGTTTTACTGCAAGTCTGTTTCTGCAAAGTAGCAGGAAGCTGGATCCACAGCACTGGTACTCCATATGAGAATAGCCCATCTCTTATTTAGATAGTTTAATTTGCCAAGGTAGGGGAACATCAAGTAGAACTTGACCTCCTCACCTTATGCATCTAGTTAGATGATATATTTATAATAAAGAATTAATGCATAAGGGAGCATCTACACTTAATGCCTATTGGATCAGTCAGAATTTTATATTGGATCTGATACTCAACTGGCAACCAATGTAATATGCTCAACCTTAGTAGTCCCAGTCAATAATCTTGCATTCAAATTCTGAATTACTTGAAGGGAATTCAGGATATAATGAGAAAGTCATAGATATATCAGGTTACGATAGTTTAATCTAGAAATTCAGTGCCAAGTAGGGTTTCAGCCTGCGAAGCACACGCAGCTTCCACTACAATTTTTGTGCTTACGTTTTAATGTGTACTTTGAAAGTTAGCTCAGAATCAGTGATAACCCCAGGTTTCTTATGTGATGATTAATGGGGATATCACACCCTTGAAAAGTATATAATGATGGAAAAGAGTTTTCTATATTTCTTGATAAATAGATAACCTTGGTCTGAGAGAGATTTAATGATAGTCTATTCTGTGATGACCAACATTTGACTGACGATAAATAGATGTGTAATAAGCCAAATGTTGTATTGATATCTGCAGCACAAGAAAAAAAAACCTAGATATCATCTGTAAATAGATGATATTGTAAACCTAAACTGGTGAGAAGTTTACACAGGGGCCTCAGATATTGAAGAGCATCGTTGACAGACCATCCCTGTGTACCCACGAATTTAATGGATACCAGGAAGAAGTTTGTGAACCAAATTTTACTATTTAGTTGTATCAGAGATGTAAGAAATAAACCAGTCCAAAACTATGCCATGTATTCCAATATGAGTCAGATAGGTAGAAAGGATGTTATGAATATTAGTATCAAAGGCAGCCAATAAATCCTGAGTACAAGCATGTAACTTGCACCTCTGTCAAACCAACGGTAAATAACATCCAGACCAGATCTTAATAAAAGTTCAGTGCTGTATTTTTGTCTGAACCCAAAACCTATGTTGGTCCAGAATTCCATGTTGATCCAGAAATGAGCTAGGCTGTTTCGAGACCGCATGCCCATTACTTTGGCAAAAAAATGGGATAGACAAAATTGGCCTGTAGTTTGAAAGATCCTTGATTTCAACTTGGTACTTTTTAGAAGAAGGCAAACAGGCACCTGTTTTAAATGAAAGTGGTACAACCCAGGACTCCAGGGAGAGATTCACTAGTTTGGCTAAAGGCTCACAAATATCATCTGTCAGTGCTCTCATCACAGTAATACTACAAGGGTATAGAGGGCATATTGTTTGATTCATTTCCGTCTGCTGTAATGGGATTGAACTTCAGCCATTATGATGGTTAGTTTACCTCCTTTCTCAAGTCCACATCCCTTCCACATAGAATTTAAGCTTCTCCTACTCGCCTACAAGTGCATTCATTTTGCAGCTCATTATTACCATCCTGGGGGCAGTGTCCTCCAGATAGGTTTGTTCCTGCGCATACCTTGACAGGAACGAACCTTATTCATAAGCCAAGGTATGCTGCGAATAATCTCAACTCTCAAATGCATTGCTAATGCCCTTCTTAATGCTCGTGTTGTGTCAGACAGCTTACTTATAGAGTTCATAGGGTGTAATATGTATACACAACATGTCAAGATGCACTTGGAAATTATTAATCACGCTAGAGGTGCCCAATATAATTGGGACTATTTCTGTATCTTTCTGCCACATTTTCTTGGTCTCTTGCATTTTTTGTTACTTAATGATCTTTGCATTCTCCATACAATGCACAGAATGATTGCTGGGTATTGTCACCTCTATCAGCAATATCATTTTTGTGTTTTTTCTCAATTACCACAATGTCTGTTTTTTTTAGCATCGATCTTATTGGTTGGAATGGGAATGTCTCAGGTGATCACAATTTCTGTTCTTTTCAGTTCTGTTAGGATTGTGATCCCAAGTGTTTTTCTGGTACAGTGCTGCGTTAGTATTTACATCTCTTGGGGGCAGCCTCTCCAAATGGATTTATTTTGTGCATACCTTGACAGGAATGAACCTCCTTTGTTAGCCAAGGTATGTTTGGAATGATCTCGGTCTCTCAAATGTATTGCTAATGCCCTTCTTAATACTTGCATTGTACCAGAGAGAGCCACCTCCTGGAGTTCACAGGGTATAATCTTTATAGGCAACATATCAAGGTGCGCTTGGAATTCTTCTTAATCTGGCAAGTGGCACCCAATATAACTGGGAATATTTCTGTATCTTTCTGCCACATTTTCTGGGTCTCTGATTGCATCTCTTGATTCTTAAAGGATCTTCATGTTCTCCATACAATCCACAGAATAGTCGCTGGGGTATTGACATCTCCTCTATCAGCAATTCCTTTTCTTGTGTTTTCTCCTTCTCCACAATATCCGGCTTTCTAGCACCATTCTTCCTATTGGTTGGAATGGGAAGGTCCCAGGTCATCATAATTTCTTTGTTCTCTTCTGATCTATTAGGTTCATGCTCCCAGTGCTTTTTGGGTCCATTGATGCTATAGTGCTTACATGGTTTCCAATGAATAAGCAGGTCACCTTTTTGTGCCTTTCTGTATACAGGCCTTCTGACAGTCCATTATGTTCAGCGATGAGATGAGTAATCCTTTACAGTACTGTTTACAGAATCTACATTTGTCCATTTTACTGTTTTTTCAATGATAGCAGTGAAGCATCTCGTCTGTAGTTCACTATCCTTTCTGCAATGATCAATCTGTCATCTCTAAGTTTGTCTCTTCTTAGCCACTGCTACTTGAAATTTTGATCTTTGTGGGGTAGTTGAAATAAATCTTTGTACTTCGCAGTATAATTGTGCTTCTGCCAATTATCTCTCTCCTTGCTTGGTCTTTAAAGAGTATTTTTTTCTCTTATTTTGCATATTGTGTTGCTTCTTGCCCCTTGTGCACTGGTGAATTCTAAATCATTCCTTCTATTCGCAGAACGATTGTCCAATTGTAAGGACTGAGAATGATGCTGCTTGTTTGCCTTCATACTTCAGTACTTTTTAGGCATTTACGTGTGTTTGATTCTGTTAAATCTGCCTGAAGGCCTATGATAGTAGATGTAATCTATTTCTATAAGATCCATACTTCCGTCAGCTCTAGGGCTATACAACCTTGGCATACACTGTTCCACTTCCTTTATATTACAATCCTCAGTCTGGGAGATGTTTTCAGTTTTGCCTAATTTTTCTTGAAGGAAGATTGCCTTTGTACATATGTCCAAACAAAAGGACCTCTTCACTACTGTTATCTCACCAATGTTACCTCTTGCAGCCTCCTTACATTGGACAAGCTGCTCTGGGTATGCGCCCAGTCTTGCACCCTGCTCCTAAAACCCACCTTTTTTTAGGTTCTTTTTAAAGCTTAAACCCTGGCTTTCTCTGACAATAATTTGCGATTTTTAGCCATCTCTACTATAATAAATACATTTTCTGAACCCTCTTACTGGTTTTGTCTGTATGTCTTGACTAGGATGTAAGCCCCATTGAGAAGGGACTTTCTCCTCTGTGTATTTCTACAGCACTGTGCACGTCTAGTAGATTATAGAAATAAGTAGTAATAGTAGTGCTAATCCCTAGTGACCTAGAGGTCAAAGTTCTGCACTCTTGTGCCTGTTCATGGAGCCATCCATTTCCCATTTTCTAGTGATCTAAAAGGTCAAAGAACCTGGACCAATCCTTTGCCTACTTCCACCCACGATAAAAGTTTAAGCACAGAGGTCGATATTCAGAGAGTCAGCAAGCAGGCAAATTATCCGGGTAAAGTTACTTTATCCAGATGTTCGGCAGGATGTGCCTACATAAGTCTGCTGCTGAATATACTTGGGTGAAGTTGCATGCATATCTTTGCCCAGATTTAGGAGATGTATTTTTCCGAGCAGTCTCGTGCATGTAACTTTAGCCAGACAGGGCTCAATGTCTGCAAGCACTGGTTAAAGGTTAGCCCCACTCCCAGATTTCCCTCTGGCACTGCTTCTTTTCTCTCCATGTAATGGCCCCTCCAGGTTCATTACTAATAGTGCCCTTAGTTTAAACTCTTTTCAGTCAGTGATTAGGGGAGATGCCATTCAAATGCAGTCCCTCGCCTCTGAGGGTGCTGGAATGGCCGCCCCCCTGGTGAGTTAACAAAATGGTCTCGCTCCTGAGAGCCCTGGGGGCAGTGCACTTTGGTGTTGGAAGTTGGAAGAGGAGGGTGTTTTGCCTCGGTTGGATGTTTGAGCCTCCTTCTGGACTCTCTCGATCTCGCTCTCTTTTTCCTTCTCGAATCCAAGTTGGAAAGGGATCTCCTGGGTCACACAGCGCTCCATTTTCCTCTGTCAGGGCAGGAAGGGGCAGCAAAAACTCTTTCTCCCAGATCTTCTAACCCAAAAAATGTCTCTTTTCCCCCCAAAAAATCATCTTAACAGCAGAAAAACGCTGCTGTTCCTGGGCAAGGTCGGGAATCTGCCTTTCCAGTCTGGCTGGGATTGTATCCTGGGTTGTTTTTGGGATTTGAATATTTTTCTTCCTAAGCAGCCTGTGAGACTCCTGGAGGTCGCATGGGATGAGGGCACGGGGAGCCCACTCTCTTGGGGGGTGGGGGACCTAGGATAAGGAAGACCTGCCTCCGCTGTGACCTTCCAAGGAAGCAGAAGAATGGTGGTGACCCGCTGCAGCGTCTTCTAGTTTTTTTGGGTTAGAAGATCTGGGAGGAAGAGTTTTTGCTGCCCCTTCCTGCTCTGGCAGAGGAACTTGGAGTGCTGTCTGTCCCAGGAGATCCCTTTCCAACTTGGGATTCAAGAAGGAAAAAGAGAGAGAGATGGAGAGAGAGAGAGACATTTAGAAAACATCTGGAGCCCTCCCCCTATTTGGAGTCTTCGCCCCTGGGAGAGAGAGATTTTGGGATTTTGTGCAGAGACTAAAGGGGGGGGGGGGTTTCCATATCAACCAGTATGCTCTTCCCCCATATTCTGGGACCCCTGGCAGAAGACCGCTGCCACAGCGGACGGGCTATAGGCAGGGGCGGGCAGCGAGGAGAACTCCGGCCAGTTGTGAATGAGAGTTCCTGGAGCTGGAGGCCCAGCAGAGGCCGGGAGCCAAGAGAAAAGAGGAGGAAACTGGCTGAAAAGAAAAATCCTTCCTGAGTAGGGGGTTGTCAGTTTGCGCTGAGGTAGTTACTATGGACACAGGTTGGCAGGTGTAAGGTTCTCGGTCATGTTGGTTTAATCCTGGTGAACGGAGGCTAGTTTCATTTATTTAAAAAAAGAAAGGCTGTGCCCCTTTGAAAACAAATGGCCTCATATTTGTTTCATATTTTTCCTAGCCTATAATTACCCTTAATCAAACTACAACAAACAGTAAACACTAAAACTGAAATAACCGGGGTGACAGTTTGCCAATAGTGAGCAGAAAACGGTTCCATCTGTCTAGCAGTGATGCGCAGGGCTGTAATTCTTGCTCGTTTTTCTCCTAATTGCTGAGTTATTAGTTTAAAGCTCAGGCTGAAGAACAGAGCTGTGCCTGCTCATCAATCTCGTATTACTGCCTCCCCCAGCCAGCCTGCCTTCCTGGGTGCGAATCCAGGGGACCTGAGAGAGGAATTTTCTTACTCTCTCTTGTTATCCTCCAAGTGCAGAGTCAACAGATAGAAGAGCGTGGAGGGAGCGTGGCCTGCTCTGTGTGCGGAAAGCTTGCCCTGCTGCCAGAGGCATTGGAAGGGATAGGAAAGATGGATGCCTGGCAATGGGCCTGACTGCTGCTGCCTATATTGTACCCGTTCTATGGCTGGGGGCAGTACGTGTGTGTATGTGAGGGAAGCTCGCACTGCTGCTCCCTGTGCTGTGGGGGCTATGCATGCCTGTGCGTGTGTAGCTTTCATTGCTGCTACCTCCGCTGTACCAGTCCTGAGCTTTGGGAGTGGGGATTTTGGACAGTAGTTTCTGTCATTAGATTTGGGGTTGTGGAGAGCCTTGCCTCGGGAGGAGGGGATAGGGGATTGGCAGTCCCGAGCGTAGGATTGCCCGTCCTCTCTCCCCTCTCTCTCTTGCAACTTTTTTTTTTTTTGATTTTTTTCGCTTTTGTTGCTTCGGGAGGAGGGGAGAGAGGGCTGACAATCCCGAGCGTCGGAGAACTGTCCACTTCCTGGTACCTGTCATTTCAAATGACATTTGAAATGACAGATACCAGCGTGTCCGTGAAGCGTTAGGCCCGCGCACCCAGGTTACTGTATAGGCGCTGTATAGCGCTGTATACAGTAAAACGGGTTGCGCGGGCCTAACGCTTCACGGACGCTTCTTAGACGCAGCTTGCATTTGCAAGCTATTTACATACAGGATCGAGCGGTAGGTGAGCTGGACTGTGCGTGCGGCAACCGCGGGTGCGCCGGGCACTAACGCAGCTCTTCCTACCGCTCGTTACTGGATTGACCTGTTATTTGGCTAAGTCTGGTTGGGGCAAAGAGCTGTCCTAAAGTCAGGAGACTATAGTTAGCTGGCTAACCTTAAGATATCTGGCAGTTTCACTATTAAATTTACCTCCAAAGTTAGCCGGATAAGTTTCTCTGGCTAACTTTGCTAGCTGAACTGTCTGATTATGGACCTCATATATATATATATATATATATATATATATATATATATATATATATATATATAGTTATATATATATATAGTTATATATTATTATATATATATATATTATATATATTATATATATATATATATATTGTTATCACGTTACCTTATGCTTTTCACACATTGTTAATTGTAAACCGGGTTGATGTGATGCCAGTCATGAAACTCGGTATAACAAAAACAATCAATCAATCAATAAATAAATATATATATATATATATATATATTTCTTTTTTTATCAGAAATAATTTATAGACAAACCAGCTTTATTATAAATAAATAATGTTTAAATTAATATATGTACCTGTCCTAGCACAAATGAATTGAGAACTTGTAAAAGAACCCAACAGAGGAAGTTGAGAAAAGAATCACAGACGTTTTGGAATGACGTGATTCTTTTGAAGGATGAAATAGAGGAAGCTGGTGCTGATCTTACATTGTGGTACTTGTAGAATCCTGCTAGTAATAGAAAAGGTGAGGGCTGGAGACAGAGAACAGCTTTCCAGCTCCAGTGTGTGAATGAAAGTTATATACTTCCCTGAGAAATGATAACCTATGAAGAAAGATAAAATATTGTATCTGCTAATAGATATTTGCTTGCCTGTGTTCATGAAATCTTTTTGGTGAGGAGTTAACTGAAAAAAGGAATAGCTATTGCTATATGAAACAAGTATGTGAAATTATTGAATGTTATTTGCATTATCTGATAAGCTCAAAATTTAATTATCTGTTCTATTGTGACTGCAGTAATCTTTTCAGGTTTCAGTAAAAGTCTGGTTATCTATTTCATCATCAGTTCACCCAACTATTTGACAAACAACTGATCCTCTAATCTACTAGGAGTAGAATAACTCTTTTTTTTTTTTTTTTTTTTCCATCTTAGCCCTTCCTCCAGGGGAAACACTGACAGGGTGGGATATCATCAAATTTACACATTATCCTGTAGAGGGGTAGGATTTATTTATTTATTTATTTATTATTTTTAAAGCTCTTGTATACTGCTATTCCAAAAAAGGAATTCAACGTGGTTTACAACTAAACATACACTAAAGCAACATAAACACAAACAGCTATCACAATATCATCATATCATAAACAAGTTAGAAATCAAGGAATTTAAAAAGAAAACCCCAAATAAAATCATAATAAAATATTTAAAAGAACTAAAGGTCTAAATTTACACTCTGGGATATATAGCTGTGTCTTGAGAGGTTTAACCATAGTCTTCTTTAAACAGCCATGTTTTGAGCCCTTTTCTGAACAGTTTTAAGTCGGTCATCGATCTCAGGCAGTCAGGAAGTGCATTCCAAAGTGCCGTTCCAGCTATAGAAAAGGCTTTCTCTCTTACTTCACCAATATGAGCTATTCTAATAGATGGAGTTTCAAGCAGACCTTTATTTTGGGATCTTGGGGAGCATGTTGGCATATAAATATGTAGTTTAGAGCCAACCCATGGTGTATCTGAATGGTTTACAAGTTTATGTATTATTGTTAATATCTTGCATGCCCGGTGGGGGTGGGGAAATTGCAGGAGGGTACTTCCCCTTTGTGCCCGTGGATGGGCAATCAAGGTCCCCTGGTACCACCCATTCAGTATCGCCCCGAACTGAATCCCACTGTGTTAACAGTGAGCTACCCAGCAGTGGGAAGGATGAGGGAGAGCACGTAAATGTTGCCCACTGGGACCTGGGACGAATGGGAATCTTTGCAGGTTGGAATAGCATAAAAATGATCTGACGATAAAGGTGATGACCCACATGGGTTGTGACCTGTCAAGACTGGAAAGCTCGAAATGCAGCAGAAGATGCCCTGTCAAGAAACCCTGCTGATGCTGAGACCCCTGTGTCTGTGCCTCATTCTGTAACTTGGTGCCCCAGACCTGCAGCCGATTCCTAGGCCCTCCGCTCACTGGGCTTGCAGTACAGTAATGGGAGCCATCAGAACAGGAACGAAGCTTTCCCTTCCCTTGGTTAATGATGCTAAGTTTTAACCTCCTCAGAAAAACAAGTGCAGGAGAGTCCTCTGTCTCTAGAGGACCTGCAGCCTTGATTAATATGATTCTTTTTTAAATCTCAGTTAATGTTTTTCTCTTCTCAGGCTCGGCTTAGTATGTAATCCTTTAGCTACACTCCTGGGCTGTATGACAGAGATAGAGGATACTGGAACCACACAGCCTCAACCATGAGGGGGGAACCTGCACCAGAAATGAAACCCTGCTTTCCATAATCTTGCCTGAGTCTCCCACATTTCTTCAGATCTGCTTAGAACAATTTATTAAGCAACCGTTCCTTTTTTTTTTTTTTTCCCCCTTCTTCCTCCTCTGGCTGTGTGCTTTGAGTGTCGGTGGTCTTGTTTCCTTCTCGTGACTGTGGAATGGAATTAGCAGAGAGTGAGCGAGCTCCAGCCTGCATGGCTGAGTGGATGGATACAAGAATCCCGGCCCTTTTTCCCCTCTAGGTTGCTAGGAGACGGGCTAACCCAGTGATTGACAGGAGCACATAGAGCCTTCCGACACTAGGTCAGTGGGGACAGAAACGCTCAGTGGAACAGGACAGCGCCATGTTGCTGGTTCAGCTCCATCCTAAGTCAGCGGCTGGTGATCAGAAGTCATTCCCGCATGTTCTTTCAGATGACCTTCCACATTGCATATTCTGTGAATTGCTGGGGTGGGGCGGTCACTTATTCCCTGTGGACCAGCGGGGTCCATCCCTGCAGCCGCCAGCACAGACTGGAACTGCCTCCATCCTTAGCTTCAGCAGAGAGGCTTTGATGGGCATGGACTCACCCTTGCCCTCTCAGGGGGCGTTGGGTACGTTAGCGGCAGGCTTTCGTGGGCTGCAGAGCCCCCCTACTCTGCATAAACGGGGAACCCTCGTTCCCTGCCCACTGGCGTGCTACGTGCCAAACAGAGTTTCAAACAAAAGTTAAATACATCTTGCACGGACGCTTGCTTGGTGATACAGCCAGTCAATTTATTCACAGGCAGTGCTTGCCTTATCAGGCGAACACAGTAAATTCTAAAGTCCCATTAATCCCGAAGTTTAAAAACCATCTCCATATATCAAAGCCTGAATATTGTTTCGCTGTACGTGCTGCAACCTGACACCTCTTCCCTTCCATAATCTCTGCTGCTTCTTCCTGGGGCAGGTGGGAGCCTCTGAGTGTTGAATTGGCAGTCTCGGTGAATTGACCTCAGTTGCTAGGAAGGTGGGGGGGCGGGGGCTCCTTTTATTTTTTTTTTAATTTAATTTTATAAGTATACACACTCTGATTACAGTGTGACCCCATCGCTCTTGCACCAATGAAACCACAAACTTGCTTATTAGAGATTTAAAACTGCATGAATGTAATCCCGAAAAAAAAAAGCCTGGAAACCAAGCCTGGTCACGGATCTATGCTTGCAAGAGAAATTGAATAGCAAAAAAATGCTTTTTAGCCTTATAGCAGGGTCCACTTTTTTGATCATTAAGGTTGGCCAGCTGACGTTCTCTCAGAGGTGTAATGCCTCCTGTTTCTGCTAACATGAATTCCCCGTTGCCAGCTGAGATGCTCACTAACGAGTCGATTGATGGTTTGAAAAAAGAGGCGGGACCACTACAGAAACTGCATTAATAATCTCCGCTCTACCCTGAATCACCTCCAAGGGGTTTTTCATACACAGCAGCACACAGAGGTTTTGGTCAGTCCTGAGGGCTCTCATTCTCTCTTCCAGGGCATGAGTGAGTCCTAGCTACCTCCCTTTTACTGTGCAGCTCTGTCATGTTCTGTATGAAAAAAAGTCAATATTTTCTTTCATCCTACGGAAAATCATGAAAAACGCATCCACGCCAGAAATCTCAAAAGGTCCCATTCTGGCAACTTTTCTCAGTGCTTTTAAAGAGAGAGTACCTCTGACATCATCATCTGTCATAGCCTGCTACACTGAGGGCATTGAGGAAGTACTTCACCTTAGAGAAACCAGATGCTCTGGAGCAGGCGTTCTTCATCCTGAAGTAGCCACCATTCCACCTGGGTGCAGACAGCTGCCTGGAATTACTAAGCGGAGGCAAGAAACAGGGAGGAGGCAGGAAGCCAGGATGGAGCAGGGACCTAGGAATGGAACCAAGGCAAACAGTGGTATCACAGAGCAAACTCTATGAGGACTGTTGGAACAGGAAAGCTGTGTTGGGCTTGGGCTTCTTATATACATCCTTCAATTTGAAACCCACCTGATGCTGGTCCAGTAGGGAGCCCACAGAGGTGGGTCTCCCTAACTACTTAGCTTGGTATTTCCTACAGGATTCTTGATGAGCCAGAATCCTTATTGCTTCACTATAGGATCCCCTGGCCTTGAACACCATGGGCTGCAGGTTTGATCCCAGACACCTCTGACAGAAAATCCCCTTCCCAATAGCCCTTCCTGGGAAACTCATTCTTGGTTTTTTTGGATGTTCTTGCTAAAAGTGAGCCACTAATTGTTTGGCATGGAGATTTTGGGCCTGTTACCAATGGTGATCCTTTGGGTCATACCCTTTGATAAATCTGACAGACAATGAACTCTTGGTGCCCTTTCAATGTGACTGACAGGGTTGGGTTGCCATCTTTCTGGGAAGGGATTAGGTTTCCAAGGCTTTGGGAAGGTCATGTGGAATACTAGATGAATTAGCAAATTGGGTGGAAGCTGAAGCCTGAAAGCCACTGGATTTATTTGTTCCTGAATCAGAAACAGCCCCATAAACAACTGCTTAAACTTACTTGAGGGCCTTAAGAGCATAAGAACATGCCATGCTGGGTCAGACCAAGGATCCATCAAGCCCAGCATCCTATTTCCAACAGTGGCCAATGCAGGCCATAAGAACCTGGCAAGTACCCAAAAACTAAGTCTATTCCATGTTACCGTTGCTAGTAATAGCAGTGGTTATTTTCTAAGTCAACTCAATTAATAGGTAATTGACTTTCCTCTTAATGTGCCTTGTGGAGACTAATACCTTGTCTACCATGAATGGTGGGGCTTTCTGATGTTGCCCATCAGGCAAATCTTTTCTGCAGCTCTCTAGTCTGTTTTTATTCACTTTGGATTTGTATATGGACCTCTGTTAAGACATTTACCCACTGCACACCGTTGCGGGGACCCTGGACCGCGGAGCCTCCCTTGAGTGGAAAGGAGTATGGATGATATAGCTCATGAACAGTTGAGAGGCCTTAGTTGCTGAGTGCTAGGAGTTGTTATACACAAACTCTGCTGCAGGAGCAACACTGCCCAAAAGCAGCGGAGATACTGCTCCAGAATCTGAATTAGCCATTCTGTCTGCAAGTTGGATGGTGGGTGGTATGTTGAAGACAAATGAAATTGGACATCCAAATGTTTAGTTACCACCCAGCGGAAGCATGCAACAAACTTTGTGTTCCAGTCCAGTCCATATAGGATAACAGGCCATGCAAACACACCACTTCTTGAACTCACAGGTCTGCTGTTTCACAAAAAGAGAGAAGACAAACAGTGAACGTAAGAAAATAAGATATGCCATAATGGGTCAGACCAAGGTCCATCAAGCTCAGTATCCTATCTCCAACAGTGGCCAATGCAAGTCACAAGTACCTGGCAAGTACCCAAACATTAAATAGATGTGGCTCTTAAATGGGCCATCTTGGTGAATGAATCCACTACCAGAATCATGGTCTTTACTTGTAAAGATGGTGAATCAGTAATGAAGTCCATTGATACCCATTACCATGGTCCTGACCAACACAATTTTGCAGGAAAATAATTCTTTAGTTTTGTGCAACCAGGATGATGTGCCAACAAGGCATTGTGGCAGCTTGGAAGGACCTCCAAATATGAAAGGCTTTTGGATACACAGAGTCGATCCTTTCTATCAAGAAGAAAGGTCTCTCCCTGGCCCCATCCAGTGTTCTTTTCTCCCTTTTCCAATTCCTGCAGTTGGGCCTTTGCAAACTCATCTTGTGCAGTTTTCCATCAGGTCAGGATTCCTGGTTCCAAGGGTGAAGTTCTCTGTCGGAGGATTGTGACAGGAACTTCCAGCTCCTCAAGGTTCTTCTCCTTCCCTTCAGAGAGAGCATCTGCCTTTTACTGTTCATGGAGCTTGGTTGGTATTATAGCACAAAGTCGAGCCAGGAGACCACTGAACTTGCCTGGAATTAATGTTGCATCAAATTTTCAAAGGGCAAGTATGCACATACTTCCTCATTGAAATTGCCATAGGCCTATGGACTTTGTACTCTGCTTTCTGTACAGGTAATACGTCATTGGAAAAAAACATGTATAGATTTGAAAATACAACCTATGTATGTTACTCACTGATCTTGACCAAAGCATACCTCAGGGGTTTATTTATTTATTTATTTATAAAATTAACAAATCGCTTTCCAGGTCTAACAATAAGATCTTCCAAAGCGATGTGCAACAAAAAATACAAGAACAAATAAAAATGACAATAAACATAATAAAATAACTAAAATAAAAATCCAAAACATTTAAGCACAATAAAATTTGGAGTTAAAATAAACATGCGAAACAGCATGCACAGTTTCAGTGCTTAAAGTGGGGGAAATGATTAGACAGCCAATTTACTGGGGTAAATCACTATTTACCCTAGAAAATGGTTTTTGAAATTTGTTCTCTTAAATCGCAAATTTGATGTGGAATAAACTGATTTTAAAGCCATAAATGTGCAGGAAGCAAACATAAGAAATATGAAGAGGAAGGTTTAGTACAATTAAAGTCAGAAAAAAGCTCAAAACTTTTCTCCATTCTTCAATATTCATAGATGTAGCATGTTGCCAGTCGCGGGGCTGTCCTGTAAATGACTGCACTCATCGGGCTGCCATACATTCATACTGCTTATCTAGGCCCCACAGTGGGAAATGTGGCTTAGTTGGTCTGATGACATCACATAGTAAGTGTATTTAAACCCCAGGTTCACTCCTTATCGTGCCTCAGCAACAGGTCCCCTGGCCTTGTACAGTGTGCATTATGCTTGTCTCGTCCAGTCTTCCAACCTTGCCTTGTCCAGTTTTCCAGCCGTCCAGCCCTGCCTTGCCTCTTCTTTGCTCTGTACCATTCTGACACTCACCTGGTTCAGGACCTCAGCTATAGACTTTGAATACTTCCTTGCTGGGCTGCCTGGGCCTGACCTTGCCTTGGACCCTAACTATGCCCTGCCTGCCTTGAGTTCTTGGCCCATCTCTGCTCTCGCTCTCAGATTCATCGTCAGGGACCCACCTGTCCTGCCAGTCCCTGGAATCCAAGGGGCTCAACCTGTGGGAAACGGGGCTGGTCTTGACGAAGCTCCAGCTTGTGCCAGACCAGGGCGTGGTCGCCAGCTGTCGACAGAGGCCTAGTTAGTACGCCTGCTAGGCTGCATCAACTTTGCCACAGCACAGCGGCTCACAATCATTCAGTAGATAGGAGGACTAATGGATTTTCCCGTGAGATGGGTTAATCGCTTTAGTTCTGGAAGTGTTGTGATTGTTTAGAAAACTAAAAAGTCCTGGGATATGAGTCGGTGCCTTATTGTGGATTGTTTGAAACTGGTTAAATGATAGCAAATAAAAGAGTAGAACTAATGGATCAGTTTTCCCACTGGGTAAGGTAAATAGTAGCGTACCGCAGGAATCTATTCTGGGTAAAAACCTGGAAAAAAGAGCAATGAGTGACATGATCAGCTTCGTAGATGACACAAAGATATTCAAAGTAGTGAAAACCAATACTTCTAGGGGAATTCTGTGCAACTGCACAATGCAGAATTGCGCAATATTTACCTTTTTTGGCCAGAATTTGTTAGAGACTGCCAGCTCTACTAGCTGGTGGAAAAAGCAAGAGCTGTGTAGCTCTCTCTAAAGAGCAATGTGCTGCAAGCTTGCAAGAGGAAGAGAAGCCAGTGCTGTCATCTTCCTGTGGCTCTCGGGACAGTTAGAGCCATGCAGTACTTAAACCTCTGCCTTGTTCTCGTGAGACTGACAGCAGTGCGAGATTTCAGGTATTGCAGGGCTCATGCTGTCTGAGAGCCGGGCAATGCAGGAAGATGACCAGCTGCTTTGGGTCAGTGAGCAGGAGCAAGCAGAAAAGGGAGGGGTTGAGAGAGACTGGGGGGTGGGATGTGGGAATGGGGAGGGGAGGGTGTGCGGAGGAAGGACATGTTGGGGGAGAGATGAGCTGGGAAGGAACCTGTGGAGCTGAGGAAGAGAGGGAATGTGTGAGAAGGGGGGAGCAAAAGTGTGTGTGGAGGGGAGTTAGCATTGGAGAAACGAGCTGGGGTGAAGGGGAAGACAGCATTGGAGGGATGAACTGGGCATGGAGGGAGATGTGAGTGTTTGGAGGGGGAAAACTGGGGAGTGGAGGGGGAAAGAAACATTGGGATTAGGGGGCTGAGGGGGAGGAAGGGGCTGGGGGGAGTGGTGATGAGCTGAGAAGAGAGAGCAGTCATCTGTCTTTTGGTTAGGGCTTTTGGTTTTTAGGGATTTTAATCTGCAGAGCCCAAGAGGAGCTGCCGCAGCACCAATTTCCTTCAACTGATGACGTGTAGTAATACCATGGACACTGCTGTGTGCTGCAGATATTGCAATTAGTGGCAACCCCCTACTGTCTACTGAAAACGAAATGACTAGGAATTTCCACTACAAAATAAATGTTGCAATTGTGATTATGGAAAAAAAATAATAAAAAAAGATCATTTACATTGGCCCCTCTCCATGTAGGGGCCATGCTTAAAGCCCAAATTTAAATGGGCATGGAAAGGGTGACTCTTTTAGAAGCCGAAAAATTCACAAATGTTGGTGACCGAATGGATCATTGCAGACATAGAAGGGGTGGTAGATACTTTTGGGTCTTGCAAAAATCAATGCTAAAGATGACAAGGCCTGACATGGTCTGCCAGCAGAGGTAATAGAGGCCGTTGCTATAACAGATTTTGGGGCCCTCTTGGGACAGATAGAGAATGGCGGTGGGAGGAAAAGGATTGAGAGGTCAGACCAAAAGACCATGGGTGGGGGGATGGGAATCTGGGATTGTTGCATATGGGAATTATATGCGCCTCTACCCAAAATGAACTAATATTAGCTGGGACGACTGGATGGCCCAGTTTGATCCTTACACTGTCACTTGCTTTGTTACTGTATCCAGAGAGGAGGATGTATTGAGCTTTGGCGATCAAATGGGTCCCTTCTTGTCTGGGCCATGTGTTTTGCCATTATTTTATTTCTGAACATTTGATAATCTGCTTTTTTTTCCCCCCAAAATAGCCTCAAAGTGGATTACGGTCAAGTAAGGATAGACTAACAGGTATACAAGTGAACACCTGTGTTCAAGAGTCGAGTGTGGTTGTCATTTAATCAGCCTCGGTATAGAGGATATTGCTACGTCAGTAGCAGTCAGGTTGAGGGAAGGCCTGAGTGGGCAGCCACACTTGCCACAGAGTCACTTATCATCTTGGTCACCTTGTTGTTTGGTGCCTTTAAACTCTGGAAGAAACAAAAAGCATCACAAACACTGAAACTATTTTTCTAGGTGGGAAAAGATTAACATCATCGCCTCAAAGCTCGTTACCCCATCACTGCTGCCAGAGCTGGTCGGTGCCCCCCTTGGCCTGGTGCTTATTTTGGTTGGGGGCAGTCTTGCTTGGGGTGTAAGTGATGCAGTAGTTTGGTTCATTTTTTTTTAGGAGACGCCCCTCACCATTTTATCCACCGAAAACACTGGGGAGCTTTCATGAATAAAGCTGGAACAGCTTTTTTTTTTTTTTTCTGCAGTGGCATAAACATGGAGCAAAATCGAAGACAAATCTCTCTCTGACTCTTTAAGGAGAATTAACCCCTTATGCCCTGGGATAATCCATAAACCCCGAGTCTCAGGAAAGGTTGAAGATCACTGCAAAGTAATTTCTTATCGCTCCTTTATCTATAGGGCACATTTTCCTCCACCCCCACCACAGACAGTATACGCTGGCTCCAAGGGCAAAAGGAAACATCTCTGCCCAGATGATCGCTTTATGCTGCTGTTGATGGCCAGCTGTCATCTTTCTCTCCCTTTCCAGGAGCAAGTGCTTCACCTTTTAGGACAGGCCTGAGGCCAGCGGCCCTATTGGATATCAGCTGCAAACCACTTTTTAGATGCTGCATATTTGGTTCCACTGATTCTCCTGCATATACTATGCCCATTGCTTTTGTCTGAAGAAATTGAAGCCACCTTTCAGGCCAAGCTTTTAAATCCATACTGCTCTGCAGCTTCTCTGACATTCATTATATCTCATTGATTTAAAAAAAACCTGCAAGAAATGAGGGTCTTAGAGGAGAGAGAATTCTGCTGTTGGGTTTGTAAATGAAATATCTTGCCGCTTCCTATCAAACACTTGTGTCCTTTGCTTTATGGCCAGATGTACCAAAGGGTTTTCACCAGTTTTGAATTGATTTTCAAGGCCATTTATGTGCATTAAGCCAGCTTTAATGCACATAAATTTTACTTGCGTATTTTAATGCAAAATGCAGAGAAGAGTGCCGGGAGATGGAGTTGGGGCAGAGTTGGAAATTATGTGCATACTTTGCATGCTTATGGGCCTGATTTTTTTTAAAAGGATTTATTTTAATTTAATTTTGTATCTTTATTCCCCTTTTGTAACTGGATAGTCGCTCCACTGAATGCTCTGTCAAATTAATTATAGAACAGGAAGTGTGCATGCATCAGTATTCAATAGGTGCCAGTTATGGTTTCCAAAGAACAGTTTATACAATTGAACCTGAAGTTATTTACAAGGATTAGCTTGCTTTAGTTCAGCAGTGTTTATGGGCAGAAACCCCAGTTTCTGCGAGTAACTGACTGAAAATCACTTTGGGGTCTATGCACACAAGAAGTACGCACGGAGCAGGATTTCATGCATACTTTTATGTGCCTAGTAAGTAGGCTTAAAAGATTTACATGCTTACTTTTGAAATATGTGTTTGAATCCATATGCACAGAGTTACACCTCTCCTGCCGGTGCAATGTTGTGTGCGTGCAGGTCGTGCCAGGTTCAGCGCAAACCTACAAATTTTCGGAGTGGATTGATGCACGTAAATCCACATGAAAATTTCAACTCTGCGTGGGCTGTTGAAAACAATGCTCTTACAGGCCAATGCAATATAGTGCGCTCAGCTGAGTGCATGACTTTATTACATGCTAGGACACACGACTAAAACCCCTCATGCAATAAGAGAATTAGCGTGTCCAAAATGCATGTAGCTAATAGAGCTTACCCGGGAGCAGGCATTAAAGCATGCAGCGCTTTCTGTGATTCCTGCTATTCGTATCCTAGCAAATAGCAGATTTCTCATAGGGGTAACCACAGAAAGCAGCATCTCCAAGGTCTGGCCCAATCTGAACCCCTGCCGGCAGTGAGTGAAGGAGTGAATACATTAATGTTAAGTGTTGGGCATTTGATATTAATTCAGTCCTTCACTTCCTGACGATTGGTCCATTCACTGTCACATGTCAGTGAAAAGACCAATTCCCTTTCAGAACACTGTCCTGAAAAGAGATTGGTCCTTTCACTGAGAAGTGTCACTGAAAAGGACCAATCAAGGACAGCCCTGCCAGTGATGGGGAGTGAGCTCTGGCCAGGCTGTTCTAGATGCACAGCCACGCACAAATTTCCCATTGCGAGTCCCTTTTAGCGCGGCAGGCAGCGCATTTGCCTATTGCATGGAGCACCCAGGACGGTGGATGTGCACGCGTTTCAAACAATATGCGCCATGTTTGGACTCACGTTTTTTTGCACGCTGATATTGCGTCGACCTGTTTAAAAAATATGCGAGCTTCTATTCAAGAGTGACCTTCCCACCCCTGGCACTTCTTGTAGGATTTAGTCAGAAATAATAGTCTTGTCCTGGTTACTTCTTAGTTTAAACTTGGGCGTCTCACCGCACATAAGGGCTGAGGTAATAAGACCAGTGGCGAAACAGGCGCTAGTGTGTGAGTGCGGGTTTTGAATCACACACACGGCTAAAGCTGGCGGCCTTCGCGGGATTGAAAAAAAAAAAAAATTGCAGATGATTTGCGTGCACAAATCTGCGCAAGTCATGAAGAAATGCGTGTCCAGATGCATAATAAGGCCTTATGTAATAAGCAGCTGCATTCGCTCCGATAATCCGCACAGAAAATACCCGCATAAAAGCAAATGTGGTGACCGACCGGCGTCCCTTTTGAGCAAAAATTATGACCCTGCAATAGGAATGCATATATTTCTAATAACTGGGGGCTGTAGAAAACATGGTAAATCTATTAAGGGCGAGATTAATTCACACCACATGGCAGTGATAATGGTGGGTCTTTTTTAAGAGCGATCCCTCCTCTCTGCCTGCTCCCCCCTCCTGATCCTCCTCTCTCCTGCCACGACCTCTGTCACCTGCCAAACTTCTGTGCTGTCATCCTTTGAAGTCGCAGGGTATACCACAACATCAGGAATAGCTGGACATAATCCGAAATCTCCATAGTAGTAAACAACACCAGAGTTGCCACGGAAGCACAGCCACACCACACCAACGCAAGGAATGGAATAAAATGGCCCCCCAACTCGGCGCTGTCACTTAACTTGTGCCCTGACCATGGTGCTAAAAAGCCCGCCCTGACAGTTCTCCATCTAGCACAGCTCCTCTGCATTGCCCGTGAATAATCGCCTTCTTTGCATGCCATTAGCATGCACTTACGCAGAAAAAAAATGCAGGTCAGTAAGTGCGTTTGTACACGCTTTTTTCTCTGCACAAAACCTTTATTTCATACCAGTATAGGGGTTTTTGCAGGGGGGAAACGCGCATACAAACTTGCGCATAGGCGCGCTCAAAACCGCGGTAGAGATGAGTGCAGCTTATTACATCGGTCCGTAGTTCAGGAAGGTGGTAGGACGGGGAAATCTCACTCTTTAAATGGAACTTTACAAACTCTTGACAACTGGAAACAATTCAGATAATTCATAACTTTAGTAACAATGTGTGTCACAGATGCATAATATTTTGCTTTCAGCCACCTCAGGATTGTTAGCTTTAGGAGGAAATGCTAACAGCTTTGTTAGTAAAAAAATAAAAAAAATAAAAATAAAAATCATCATTTTCCACTCTCTCCTTCCACTGCATGACACTGGTGGCTTGAGACACTTTCCTCGTTCTCTCATCCACCCTTCCCCTTAACCTGCAAAATGGGGGCATTAGGTTACCTCGCTGGCCCTTTTTGAAGACATTTTGGGAAGGACGAAGACCAGCCCTGTTAATGTGAGAACATGCTAAGGCAGCGAGTACAGTGCGGTGTCTGGGGAGAATCTCCCTTCTCTGAATGAGGAGACATTAGCAAAGGAGCTGACCCCCCCATCCCAGGTAAAGGGGGAAGGCCACAACAGTGGAAATGCTCTGCCTCCTGGAGAGGTACAGAGGCTGGTGGGAGGGCCGATGAGCTCTTTCAAAGCGGGAACAGTCCTCCCACCAGCCCTCTCTCTTTTTTGGTAGTTTTGCCCACTCAATGGACCCATCTCGGCAACAGATTTTTGTGGTTTGAAACAATTGTAAGCATGGGGTGGGCGTGGTCGACCATGTCCTTAGGGTGCATGGCAAGTGCTATTTTAAAAGTACTCTTTCTGCTACGTTGCACACAGCATGTGCGATGTGACAGCTGGTGAAGAAGTGAAGACCAAGCGGGTATCTCCTGCCACTGTGTTGCATGGTTGAGTGAGACAGTGGATGAGTTGCCTGTCAATACTTTTGCTGCATCCTGAACAAGTGAGTCCTCCTTTTGCTAGGGACTAGGACGTCGGAGGGGTGAGGCTTCAAAGCCCTGTGTCTCCAATGCCAGAATACAGCATTAGCATGATAGATGATGAATCTTTAGGATCTGCAACACAGGTGAGGGCATGGTCACCCTATACAGATTGCATAATGTTCTAGGGTTTAATTAATGGTTGAATTTAGTTTTGTAGTTTGACCTCATATTTTATTTGTTTTATGTAATTATTTCAGTCTAATGACTTATTTTGTATTACAATTGTGTATGTATTCTTTTGATCTGCCAAGAAATGTGGATTGGTGGAATACAAATGTTTAAAAATAAAATAAGTAAGACCTATGCTGTGGCCATGTCTATCCAATAAAGATCTTCATTCGTGAATAACGTTGTGCCAGATAGCTTCATTCATGGCAAAATTAACTGAAATTTGAAGGGGATGTAAGGGGAGGAAGGTGGAGTTGGAGAAATCATATGGGATTGACATAGGAGGAGAGTATGCGTCTGACACGGTTGTGGAAGTGCTACTAATAAACTTGATTTAAGATGTTTGGAAGACAGAGAATACAATCAGGTCAGTGATTCCAGTGGATAGCATCAGCTGGCTTGTATGACCTCGA
The DNA here is from genome assembly GCF_901001135.1 of Rhinatrema bivittatum. Lineage (NCBI taxonomy): Eukaryota > Metazoa > Chordata > Amphibia > Gymnophiona > Rhinatrematidae > Rhinatrema > Rhinatrema bivittatum. The sequence continues at coordinate 31,915,552 of NC_042629.1, forward strand.
TCACCAGTCTTGGTTTTTTCCTGCATTGCGTTACTGCCCATTGGTTCTTTGCGTTGTAGAGCCAACACCTCCAGCTGCAGAGGCTACACAGCCCTGGTCCTACGACATCTTCTGAATGTGCCTGGAGGAGACAGTCCCACATTTCTTTTTTGTTTAAAAAAACAAAACTAAAAAGACAATTTTTCTGATCTTTCCAATAAAATAAAATCCACGGCATTTCAGCAGGCCTGTCTTGGCATCTTGCTCCTCATTCTCGCCATATCCTACAAATATCCCGTGCAAGCTAACATTGAGCAGAAACTGTAAACGGAAGTATAGACTTCTGAGACAGAGAGAGAGTTGTGAGTGTAAGCCTTTATTACTTAAAAAGATCAAAGTATTCTGAGATGTGATTTACGTTGTTTCCATTTTGGCCACCAGTTTGTGGGACAGAAGATAGATAATGTGATGGTATAAACTGATGTATAACAATGAGGAAAGTCCCCGGTAACTGGTGGTAAGTTGATTTAAGCTTCTTGGAGGAAAGCACAGTGGGATCAGCATCTGCGATCTTACCTGTCCATGTAGTTCTCTTGTCTCTCCCTGTTCACGTAAGCTCTTGAGAAATCAATAAATTAGCACTGCAGTTATTATATTTCTTCGAAGAACTGCAGTCCCTGCGGCACAAAGGAGGTGGGAGAGCTGCAGAGAATATTGGCTGCCAATGTGTTGTGTGTGCTTGTGTAGAAAGATTACCGTGTTTGGTGCATGCGCTTTTGGAGAGATGGGCTGAATGCTCAAAGGCGAGAGACACCAGAACATAGGATTAGGTAGTTCCAAGTTTTGCACCCATGTCAAAACTGTGCCAGATTTCTCCAGGCAAACACCCGGGTCTGTTCAGTGAAGAAAATGGTATAATACCGGAGCAATTTTTACATTGGATCAAAACTTGGGTATATATGCTGCGTAGACTAAGCCATTCTCGGTTGGATTTAGTCTTGTCGCAGGAATTAAGTACTTCTGGTAGATTCTGATAGTGCTATTAAGCATCAAAGTTGAAAAAGTGTGTCGTCGTGGGAATGATAATTAGAAGTGCCACACAAATGTAATCCAGCAAGTACACTTGTCAGTCCAAAGTACGCAGCAGAGCCCGAAGAACAGATTAATTTTTTTGTTACTTGACACCCAGTGATAGCAATGGCTTTCCCTCTTCTACCTGGCTAAAAATGTTCCCCGCAGCTTTCCTCCAGGAGCTTGTCTACGCCTCTTAAATCCCGCCATGCTTGTCGCCTTGACCACGTCCTCTGGCAACAGATTCCACACCCTGATTATGCATTGAATGAAAAAGTACTTCTTGCGGTTTGTTTTGAATGGGCTGATTGTTAGTTTCATGCAGGGTCCCCTTCTTTTAGCATTATTTGAAAGGGCAAATAACCCTCCTTTATTTACCTGTTCCACCCCACTCATGACATTATAAACTTCTAATAGGGTGGCCAACTGCCCGGTTTTGGACTGGACAACCAGGTGTGGGAGGTTTACTATTTTATAATTGTTTACTCCAGGCTTTCTGAGAGTCAGCCCACATCCAAAATGCATTACAATACGCCTAATACCATGTAGGTATTTTTGCAGGGTTTTCTGGTTTGTTCCACAGCACTGCATGTAAATAATATACAGGTTGTTGTAAGTGATATTTTTACCTCTGAAGTCTATACTCAGAATGTTCTTTTTAATGCAAAATCTATTATTATAAATTCATAATTTTTTAATTGTGCGGGCATGTGGGTGGGCCTTTAAAGTTTGCCTGCGACATCTCTTACCCTTGCACTGGCCATAGGTTCCAGAAGGGGGGGGGGGGGGGGGAAACCTGGGTAGGGAGATAAATGAACTGGGGGCTGAGGGTGGGGTGAGGGGTAGCATAGTAAGTGTTTGCATAGGGCAGCAAAAAACCCCAAAACCTAGCACCGGCCCTGGCCTTGATGCTGACAAAGCGCTTGATGAGGTGACCTGGTGATATGTAGACCTAGCTCTTCAAAAGCTTGGTTTGGGGCCCGACTGTAAAAACTGAATTTCAGTGCTTTATAAACATCTGGTGGCCAAAGTCTGTGTGAAAGGCAGATTGGTCTTCAGATTTTCTTCTATTGAGAAGCACAAGGCTGGGGCAAGGAAAGAGAAAAAAAATTGTTCTTTTCACATTAGCTAACATGCTTGCTGAGCCAGATGGTTTTGGAAGAGTTTCGGGGTTCAGGATTAATTACAGCAACACATGCTCTAAATATCAATCTTCCAGGTGATTTAGTAAGGCTGTTACAGGACAGCTTTCAGTTTAAGTAGGCAAAAAGAGAAGATTAGATACTTTGGAGTAAATCTAACACATTCTTATGGGTCACTGTTTGAAGCAAATTATCCTCAACTGATTGAATCCCTTAGAAAAAAGATGTAGCACTATGGAGCAGGTATATATATAAAGGTCTAGCACTATGGAGCAGGTATAATATATACAGATCCAGCACTATGGAGCAGGTATAAATATACAGATCCAGCACTATGGAGCAGGTATAATGTATAAAGATCCAGCACTATGGAGCAGGTAAATATATAAGATAGCACTATGGAGCAGGTATAATATAAGATCCAGCACTATGGCAGGTACAATGTATAAAGATCAGCACTATGGAGCAGGTATAATGTATAAAGATCTAGCACTATGGAGCAGGTATAATATAAAGATCCAGCACTATGGAGCAGGTATAATATATACAGATCAGCACTATGGAGCAGGTATAATGTATAAGATCCAGCACTATGGAGCAGGTATAATATAAAGATCTAGCACTATGGAGCAGGTATAATGTATAAAGATCTAGCACTATGGAGCAGGTATAATATATACAGATCAGCACTATGGAGCAGGTATAATGTATAAAGATAGCACTATGGAGCAGGTACAATATAAAGATCTAGCACTATGGAGCAGGTAATGTATAAAGATCCAGCACTATGGAACAGGTATAATGTATAAAAATCGAGCACTGTGGAGCAGGTACAATGTATAAAGATCTAGCACTATGGAGCAGGTACAATATATAAAGATCTAGCACTATGGAGCAGGTACAATGTATAAAGATCTAGCACTATGGAGCAGGTACAATGTATAAAGATCTAGCACTATGGAGCAGGTAAAATATATAAAGATCTAGCACTATGGAGCAGGTATAATGTATAAAGATCTAGCACCATGGAGCAGGTATAATATTTTGTGACTAGGAAATGTTATTGATGGTGTTATTAAATTGTTGCCCAAAATCTGTTTTCCATTCCAGGCTCTTCCCTTTAAAATGCCAGAGAACATATTGGCAGACATTTGGTAGGCTATATTTAACTGCATATGGCAGAAAAGACTCCATAGGCCAGAGAATTGGGTTTCCAGATGCCAAGATTTATTTCGCTTTCCAATTCAGAATTCTTCTGGATTTAGGGTTAAGGATGTGGCGCTGTGGACAAACAGTAAACATTTGGAGCAGCTGGAAATAGATAGGCTTTTGGGAGAATTGATATGGACAGAAAAATGGGGGGCAGACTGTTTGTCCGGTTATAAAGACCTGCTCTCTGGGAGATATGTTACCTCTCACACCAAAAATGCACCTTTATACCAGGAGGGTAGGGACAGAACTGTCATTTTTATGATTATTAGGAATGTAGACAGCCATAAGATCGCCTAATAACTTTCCTGACTGGTAACAGACCTCACTCAACCTAGTTAGGTTTTAGAGAGTGCTGGCAAGGACCCGGCTGTTGTGGTCCATGTGGGTACTAATGACATAGGAATGTGCAGGAGGCTAAATTTATGTTGATGGGTAAGAAATTTAAATCCAGAGCCTCCAGAGTAGTATTTTAGAAAACTTCCCAGTTCCATAGGACGCTAGAGGCAAGCTGAGCTTCAGAGTTTTTAATGCATGCATGAGACAAAAACAGCAGCATAACCAGAACTGATGTGGGCAGTAGGCATACACTACTAGTTGTACTCTTTATCAAGAAATAATGCCTTTGAGGTAGATTTAAAAATCCCAGTGCACACCAAAATCAGGAGATATGTGCACATGTAGGACATGCGGGCAGCCACCAGATTTTAAAAGCTGCCTACGTGCGCGTGTATCTCCTGCTGAGCAGACATCTCACTCGGAATCAAAAGGGGTTTGGTGTGGGTGGAGCATAGGCAATCTGGGCGGAGCATAGGCAATCTGGGCGGGGCCAAGAGATGGGTATACAAGGTTTAGTGCCACATAATTGTACTTCTGCTATGGAGGAATTGTAAGTTTAAAAAACAAAAAAACGAGGTTTAAAGGGTCTGGGGTATCTGGGGGAGTGCAGGCTATTAAACCAGGGGGGTCTGGAGGATCTAGCTTCACACTGGTGAAACTGGTCTTGCTGTGGACGCATGTCAATTATAAAATTCCCTGACATGCAGTCAAAATTCAGTGTACGCAGTTGGGCGAGCCTACTTACAAAATTAGATGCACGTGTATGTGCGCGTACATTATAAAATTGCATCCCTGAGTGCGCACTGACACACATTCGTCAATGTGCGCCCCTTTGTAAGTTAACCGTCCCTGTGTGCACCCAAGAATAGATTTCTAAGTGGTCTGCAACAGCCGTTAGCATCTTCAAGGAAGCTTTTAAAAATATTTGAACTCAATTATTTCACGCACTTAACAACATTAAAAAATTCCTTATTAATCTGTATTCATTTATCTTATATCCATTGTAGTTTATAAATACACAAGAATAATATAAAAAAGCAAGCAAAGAATGCATAACATACATCAGATCTAATAAGTCATGTATAAAACAAATATCAATGTATTTTTCTTTCCAGAAAGGCAGAGAACATCATGACTACAATAAAATATCAAGAATCATGAGAACAGTTGCAGTTCACATTACAAACCAACTTGCAAAAAAATATTTATTCAAATTCTGGTGTTACCTCAGCAAAATCCTGCCACTGCTAACAAAATATACCTAGAACCTTGCCGTATCTTGCCATACAATAACAGCATTATCTCTCAGGATACAAACAGCAAATGTATCTATGAAAAGGCTGCAATGCAAATATTACACTAATACACCACCTACCTGGGTAACAGAACAATCCAGACTGCTACAAAGCCCTACAGAGAAACTATATGCTAGCAGAAATACTGCACTGTGCAGAACACAGACTACCCTTACCTAATAAAGAAATAAGGGACTACAAATTAGACACAGAAACATGCAGACATAACCAAAATAGAAAGCCCTAGAAACAAGACTCTGGAAGGGGGACAAAAAGTAAATAACACTAAACTTTCAAACGGGAAACTTTAATAAAATGAGGAAAATAGAAAAAAACTGAAAGGTGCAGCTGCAAAGGTTAAAAGTGTTCAATAGGTATGGACATTGTTTAAAAATACAATCCTAGAGGCGCAGACAGATGTATTCCACACATTAAGAAAGGTGGAAGGAAGGCAAAATGATTACTGTCATGGTTAAAAGGTGATAGAGGCTATTTTAGCCAAAAAAACATTCTTCAAAAATTGGAAGAATGATCCATCTGAAGAAAATAGGATAAAACATAAGCATTGTCAAGTTAAGTGTAAAACATTGATAAGACAGGCGAAGAGAGAATTTGAAATGAAGTTGGCCATAGAGGCAAAAACTCATCATAAAAAATTTAAAACATATATCCGAAGCAAGAAACCTGTGAGGGAAATCTGTTGGACCGTTAGATGACTGAGGGGTTAATAGGGCTCTTAGGGAAGATAAGGCCATTGCAGAAAGACTAAATTAATTCTTTGCTTCCGTGTTTACTAATGAGGATGTTGGGGAGATACCAGTTCTGGAGATGGTTTTCAAGGATGATGAGTCAGACGAACTGAACCAAATCACTGTGAACCAGGAAGATGTAGTAGGCCAGATTGACAAACTAAAGAGTAGCAAATCACCTGGACTGGATGGTATGCATCCTAGGGTACTGAATGATCTAAAAAGTGAAATATCTGATCTATTAGTTAAAATTTGTAACCTATCACTAAAATCATCCATTGTACTGAAGACTGGAGGGTGGCCAATGTAACCCCAATATTTAAAAAGGGCTCCAGGGGCGATCCAGGTAATATAGACCAGAGAGCCTGATTCAGTGCCGGGAAAAATAGTGGAAACTATTCTAAAGATCAAACTCGTAGAGCATATAGAAAGACATGGATTTAATGGAACACAGTCAACATGGATTTACCCAAGGGAAGTCTTACCTAACAAATCTGCTTCATTTTTTTGAAGGGGTTAATAAACATGTGGAAAAGGTGAACTGTAGATGTAGTATATTGGATTTTCAGAAGGCGTTTGACAAAGTCCCTCATGTACGTGGACTAGATCCATGCCACATATCTTATACATTATTTTATATAAGCATGTACTGACATTGTAATGGCACTTTTGTAAATACATTTGTAACCAAACTGAATATATGTGCCTATATGTAAACCATTGTGATAGTGCATTACTAAACGACAGTATATAAAAGATTTTAAATAAATAAATAAATAATAAAAAGTCATGAGATAGGAGGCGATGTCCTTTCTTGGATTACAAACTGGTTAAAAGACAGGAAACAGAGAGTAGGATTAAATGGTCAATTTTCTCAGTGGAAAAGAGTAAACAGTGGAGTGCCTCAGGGATCTGTATTTGAACCGGTGCTTTTCAATATATATATAAATGATCTGGAAAGGAATACGATGAGTGAGGTTATCAAATTTGCTGATGATACAAAATTATTCAGAGTAGTTAAATCACAAGCAGATTATGATACATTACAGGAGGACCTTGCAAGACTGGAAGATTGGGCATCCAAATGGCAGATGAAATTTAATATGGAAAGTGCAAGGTGTTGCATATAGGGAAAAATAACCCTTGCTGTAATTACACGATGTTAGGTTCCATATTAGGAACTACCACCCAGGAAAAAGATCTAGGCATCATAGTGGATAGTACTTTAAAATGTCGGCTCAGTGCTGCAGCAGTCAAAAAAGAAAACAGAATGTTAGGAATTATTAGGAAGGGAATGGTTAATAAAACAGAAAATGTCATAATGCCTCTGTATCGCTCCACGGTGAGACCACACCTTGAATACTGTGTACAATTCCGGTCACCGCATCTCAAAAAAGATATAGTTGCGATGGAGAAGGTACAGAGAAGGGCAACCAAAATGATAAAGGGGATAGAACAGTTTTCCTATGAGGAAAGGCTGAAGAGGTTAGGGCTGTTCAGCTTGGAGAAGAGACGGCTGAGGGGGGATATGATAGAGGTCTTTAAGATCATTAGAATTCTTGAACGAATAGATGTGAATCGGTTATTTACACTTTCGGATAATAGAAGGGCTAGGGGGCATTCCATGAAGTTAGCAAGTAGCACATTTAAGACTAATTGGAGAAAGTTCTTTTTCACTCAACGCACTATAAAGCTCTAGAATTTGTTGCCAGAGGATGTGGTTAGTGCAGTTATTGTAGCTGGGTTCAAAAAAGGTTTGGATAAGTTCTTGCAGGAGAAGTCCATTAACGGCTATTAATCAAATTTACTTAGGGAATAGCCACTGCTATTAATTGCATCAGTGGCATGTGATCTTCTTGGCGTTTGTGTAATTGCCAGATTCTTGTGGCCTGGTTTGGCCTCTGTTGGAAACAGGATGCTTGGCTTGATAGACCCTTGGTCTGACCCAGCATGGCAATTTCTTATGTTCTTAATTGACCTCTCAAGAAAAAGCAAAATACAAAAATGTAAGACATACACATTTCCAAACATGGCATATTTTAATCACTATTGTCTGATTGGTTTTTTTTTTCTGATCTGTTGGTCCCAGTCTTTTTTTTCCACTTTCCCTTTGTTAATCTTTACCTAATTCCTTTTCCAATGTATTTTTTCTCTGTTTCTTCTTTCTCTTCCTATTTCTTCCTTTTCTCCCTCTCACCCACACCCACACACAGCCACACATAGGCTCTCACTCACAAGCTTTCCCACATACACATATATACAATGTCCTGCTCTCAGAGGCTAACACATACACACACACTGTCTTTCAGGTTCCCATACACAGGCTGTCACTCTCGCAGGCACCTCCCCCCCCCCCCCCAAAAAAACCAAAAACCCACAGATAGTCTCTCAGGCTCCCACTTTCTCACACACAGGCTCCCACACTCTGACTCCCCCACACAGGCTTCCTCTCACACATTTCTCTTTCTCTCTCACACACACATACACACAGGCTTTCACTTTCTCAGGTACCCATATATATATACACACAGGCTGTCAATCTCTCAGGCTCCCACACACACGGGCTCTCTTTCTCATAGACGCACACATACACACATACAGACAGCCCTTTTTCAGCCACTGCAAGACCCCCTTCTTTGACCACCACAAGATGGGATCTGTGGTGGTCATGCTAAAGGCCTCTTAAGCTGCCATGAGATGGGGTCCCATGTAGCCTTTGGACACTGTAGGATAGAGTCCTGTGGTAGCTGTTTCCTTCAGCCACTGCAGGATGGCGGACCCGCAGTGGTCCTCTCCTTCAGTCACCACGATATGGGATCTGCGATGGCCATTCTGCAGGCCTTCAGGTGTTGGGCAGTTCTGATTGGGTGAGCCCAAGCCCAGCCACAGCCCACCCATAGCTATGCCACTGAGACAGTAGTGCAGGGATAAAAAGCTTCAGATTCATTAGGAACTGGGGAACCTTTTCTATCGCTGGCCCTACCCTCTGGAACTCCCTACCAACCGAACTCCATTTAGAACCATCCCTACGCAATTTCAAAAAAGGAATCAAGACCTGGCTCTTCAAACAGGCCCACCCTGACTCGAAGCAAACCTAGCCAGATGCCCAATATTTGGTATAGCTCCTATATGCCTTCTTTTTAGTCCCTCAAGGTTCTCTCCGTAGCTCTCCCCTTGTCTCCTCACCTTTCTGTGTTTAATTTCGCCTGCGTTTCTTTTAGCCTCCACAGATTATACAGTTTGTGAAATTCCTTATACCTGTACTTATAACACAGTCACCGTTTGCATAATAACCAGTTTTCTCCCAATGCCTGTACTCCCTAGTACTGCTCTTTTGCACCCCCTTGTTCCCTCAGAATTGTACAGCTTTGTAAAATTGTTATTGTACATATCCCATGGTTATTATTGTACATATCCCATGGTTATTATTGTACATATCCCATGGTTTTACTTTGTTCCCATAAGAAGGTTATTTGCCGCCTGTATCTCTCAATGGCAATGTTCCTATCTGTTCTTTCTCTAATTCTTTTACTTCCCTGCTGCCACCACCTTCTATTATCTTCTAGCCTGCTCCTCTTTTCCCGTTCCCTGTTCATTGTACTTTTCCAATCTCTCTCAGTTATTTGTAAACTAGCGTTATGTTCCCACGAATGTCGGTATATAAAAGTTTATAAATAAGTAAAGGGGGAGCCTATTTCATTGGAAAGGGCTCCACCTTAATAGAATGGAATCCAGCTTCTGGCTCTAACAATTAAAAAGGAGCCAGAGCACATTTTAAACTTGATCATGTGGGAAAGCCCACAGTCACATAGTAGCACATGGTTTAAAGTGGAGTATATACAAAGAATACCATTAGAAAGAGGAAATCAGTGTCATGAAGTGGCAATAGGAGAATAGCTAATTCCAAATTATTTGAAACAACTGATAGTAATCAGGATATGAAAAAGCATAAAACGAATATACTTAAGTGTCTTTATGCAGGTGCCAGAAGTCTAAAAAATTATGGGAGAGTTAGAATATTTGACACTAAATGAAGATATTGTCATAACTGGCATCTTGGAAACTTGGTAGAAAAAGGACAACTAATAGAATACACTGATACCAGAGTATAAAATATATTGAAATAACAGATTATAAGTAAAGGATTCCAAAGTCAAGCTGAATACAAATTCTTCAGAAAACTAACTGCTCCTTGGAATCTCTATGGATAGATATTCCATGTGTGACAATGAAGAGTATAGTAGTTGGGATTTACTACCATCCACCCAGAATGGTGAAACATTATGAAATACTAATGGAGATTAGAAGTGCTACCAAATTTAGAAACACTTTAATATTGGGAGATTTTAATTCCTCAATATCGACTGGCGAATAACTTATTAGGGCATGTTAAAGAGGTTGTTCCTAAATGTAATAAATGATTGATCCATGGAGCAATTGGTCCTAGAACAATTGAGTAGGGTCTATTTTAGATCTAGGTCTCAGTAGAATGCAGGATTTGGTGCAAAGGTTAATGGTAGTGGAGCTGCTTGGTAATAGTGAGCATAATCCACTAAAATTTGAGATAATAAGAAATTAAACTACTGTAGTAACAGATGACTTTAGGGAAGGAAATTTTGAAAGGGACTTCTGCAGGTAATGTGCTTTATCTGCAGAAATGACTGCCTTTAGAAAACTGCATAACTGATTTGCATGTAAAATTACATGCATGACATACTGTGGGTTAAATTTACAGGTGTAAATTTAAATGTTATGCATATAAGGATCATGTAATTGTGTAAATAATATTTTGCAAGAGCTCAAAATATGAATAATAAGTGTTGTGTATAAATGTGAAAGGAAGGGTTTAGGGATTTTCTGGGATGGAGTTCAGAAGTCCTTGCACAGGTTAGTATTTTATAAGTGGTATGTGCACATTCAATACCAAACTTGTTGGTTCGTTTTTGCACCTGCTAATTAAGTTGCAGATGTGAAATTCCATTTGTCTTTTGTCTGCAGCTTTTTGGCAAAAGGACTGGGTTAAGTGGTGGAGATAACCTTGATCCTCCAGCACTTTACCCTTAACTGTCTGAATGAACTGGTGGAGGTGTTGGAAAACTAGTGATTGCAAGTATGCACCCAAGTAATTATTTTCATGAGTGGAGTATGTGCATTCTTTATTTTATTTATTTATTATTTTATTTTTTTGTATAGCTCAGGGTGATTATGTGGACATTGTACAATTGTTGCATGTGTAAAATATTTGTGTATTTTATAAAATGAGTGGAGAAAATATGCATTTTTTTTGCATTACAAATATATGTGTGTACTGAAACATACATGTTTACTTTCAGGGCAGAAATTTGCAATATTTTGTAAATTTTGTGGGTCCCATCACATAGTTTAAAGTTACAGCAGTATTTCATAAACACACCGTCTTAGGTACATAGAGGAGAGGTGTTTCAGATAGTAGAGTCTGGGAAGGGTTGGGTCTCTCTGCAAAGCAAAATGTACCAAAAAGCAGGTGTAATTGTGTGCATGTAGTTCATTGGGATTAATTTTCAAAGCAGATGTGCATAAGTTTGCTTTTAAAACTGGTATAACTTATACACATATTTGCTGGCTAACTTACAAAACTACTCCAAAAAGTGTGACAAATAAAATGAGGGAATGTTTGAAATAAACTAAAATGAGTAGGTTCAAGGGTTAAAATTCTGCATGAGGCATTGGGTCTGTTTAAAAGTACCATCTTGGAAGCCCAGGTAAAATGCTTTCTTCAAATTTTAAAAAGGGGAAAAGAAGTATTTGCCACAATAGCTAAATGATGCTGTAAAAGAAGTTATCAAATCCAAAAAGACATTCTTTAAAACATGGAAAGCAAGATTCTGATTCATATCATTTTTTTGGCATGACAGTTGTACATGTGTTGCCAAAGTAATATACATAATCACCTAATGAGGAAAATAGGAAAGTGTATAAGCACTGGCAAATTAGATGTAAAACATTAATTTCACAGGCCAAGAGAGAATTTGCGGAAAGACTTGCCAATGAGGCAAAAACTACTAATAAAATTGTTTTCAAGTACATTAAAACAGGAAACCTGTGAAAAAATCATTTGGGCCATTAGATGACCAGGGGGTAAAAGGGGCACTGAGGGAGGATAAGTTAAGACCATAGCAGAAAAACTAAGAAGTTGATTTTCAAAAGGTTTAGTCTCCTAACATTTGGAGTCAGGGACCTAAATTGGCCCTTTTGAAAATTTACTAGCACTGAGTTCCTATATTTAGACTCCTAGTTTCACTAGGACCTTAAATAAAGTAGCCTAAAAAGTAGGTTGCTGCATGAGTGGAATTAGGGTGAAAATAAAATGTAGGCACTTAGCACTGATTTTCAGCACTTGGCACCTAATTTAGGACCCTCAATCAAGACAAATGAATATTAATCTTAACTTAGGTGCCTAACTTAGAAGCCTAAATTTTAGAGCTCAGCTTTTTTTGAATATTGACCTCTAAATATATTTTTATTTATTTGATTTATATATCACCACTTTCTATAGAGCTACAAAGTGATGTACATGAATTCTTTACTTTACAGTTTACTATGGAGGATGTTTGGAACCTACTCACTCATAGGTTCCAAACATCCAATCCATGTGAATTTGGAAGAGATGCTAGAGCAAATTAACAAACTAAATAGTAGCAAATTGCTGAGACTTGATGGCATACACCTCAGGGTTCCAAAGGAACTAAAATGCATAGTTCCAGAATTTGCAGACCTGCTAAGAGTAGTTTGTAACTCATCATTCCGATCTGCCTCTGTACCTGAGAACTAGAGGGTAACCAGTGAAATGCAAATTTTCAAACACAGATACAGTGGTGACCCGGATAACTACAGTGAGCCTGACATTAGTGCTAGGTAAAATAGTGGAAGCTATTGTTAAGAACAAACTTACCAAACATATTGATAAAAATGGTTCATTGGGGAACAGCCAGCATGGATTTAACAAAGGGAGATCGTGCCTTACATATATATTAGAATTCCTTGATGTTGTGAACAAGCATGTGGACAAAGATGAGCCAGTCTATACATTGTATAGACATTTTATGAGAATCCCGAAGAAACTAAAAAAATCATAGAATAGAAGGCAATAACTTATGTGGATAGGTTATTGGTTAAAGGTAGGAAATAGAGTGTGACTAGAAAAAGGTAAATAGTGGAGAAGCTCAGGGATCTGTATTAGGATTGGAGTTATTTAATTTATTCGTTAATGATGTGGAAAAGGGAGCAGTGACTGAGATGATCAAATTTGCAGATGACACCAAAATATTCAAAGTAGTCAAAACAAAAGCAGGCTGAGAAACTGCGGAAAAGTATTGACAGACTAGGGAACCAGGCATGTAAATGGCAGCTTGATGGCAACTCTTCCATCAACCGATCACTTACTATGCTTAAGTTGATGAAGGGTTGCAAACAGTTTCCATCTACACTTATGTCAAACTTGTCCCCAGGTGCCTGCAGCTCTAGTATGTTCTGTAGGTACCCACGGCTTGTCCAGGGCTGTGGAAGGCAGCTGGGAGAGCTTTCATGTTAGGTGAACCTGCTCCTGTGTTGAACAATACTACACAATTTGGTAGGACTCAACCCCCAAAATATCCCGCTTTGCCAAAGTGTGTATGAACTTTAAAAGCTGTAGTGGGTTCTGAACTACATCTCTAGCTTCACCACCCAGCAGAGTGGTTCAGAGGAGTCATTGTTGGCAGATCAGTAACTGCTCGTAATCATTCTTTGCACATCTGCTGTGGGCAAACACTGTAGCGCAGCAAGCAAACATACATGAAAGGCTCCAGTTATGGCACCTGTGTTTGTTCTTCCTCTATTCATCCTCTCCATTTCTTCATCTTCACCATTCACTTAGTGGCTGAACTGGCGTAATAAGTGACTTCCTATCTAATGTTGAGCAATTCTTGACAAGGCTGAGTGAACTGGTCCTGTCAGTTTTCAAGGTCTATTTTTAGTAGACCTACAAGTCCAAGTATGTAAAAAGGCAAAACTAGGACTGGGCCAACTTATTCCTTCTGACTTAGTGCTATCTAGGGAACGCTGTGCAGTAGGAACTTGGTTTCCCTATTCACCACAGAAGTCCTTGTGGACAAACAGTGCTCTTTGGGGCAGGGAGACTATAATTATGGGATTTATTATGTGCAGTGCTATTGCACTGGTGGTGATACGGAAATAAATATTATCGGGGTAGAAAAATCCTGGATGCTAAGGTGCCTAAAGTTTCTCTTGGCATCTGCCACTGGTTCACGAAGAGGAGCCACTGACACTGTTAGCATGGCTCGAGGCAGCGCCCCTCCCCCCTCGCTACCAGGCCAAAGAAGAGGGACAGAGAGGTTTACTGGCTGGAGGTGGGAAAGAGACAGAAGTCTGGAGGACGCGAGGGAGGTGGACAGTCATGCAGAGGACAGCAAAGAAAGCAAAAAAGAGAATAAAACGAAAACAAATCAAAGTAAATAAAATAAAGCAAATAGAAACTAGACTAAACAAACACAAAAAAAGAATATAAAAAGGATTAATTATAAGGAAAAAATAATTTCTTCCCGGCTTCTTTAAAATTGCGATTGGTTCAGAGTTTTCAAAATATTTTCTCCTCCTTAATGTTCCCAGGCCTCTCAATGCTGTGCCCCCTCGGAGTTGCTTTTCTGGGATCATTTTTCCCAGGAGTTTGTGTAGTGATGCCTGTGACCAGCACTGCAGATCTCACTTTTGATTCAGCCTAGGTGGGAGCAGAAGCAGAGGTTTACTTCCTTGGTCCCTGAAAGCAAATGGAATCGACTGCACAGAATATTTTATCTTCACTTAACCTTTTGGGGAAAGGACTTTTTATCTAAAGTCCAGGAACAAGTTTTGGAGATGCAAGGTTTGTGATACGTCAGGCTTAATAATGGGAACGTGAATGTTTACACAAAGTGAAGGAATGTTCCTCCTATATACCCATGTTCATTCTAAATTTAGATGATACGGTTTGGACTACAAGGTGGAGCTTGTAACAAGGAAACCTATTCGCCTGGATCAGATGGGCTTTTTCTTTGAGAGATGACCATTTTAGACAGGGTGGTTATTAGGCAGGTCCGTGGCTATCTAGGATGACAAAGGTTCCCGCACATAGCTTGACTGGAATCCACCTTACTCGAAAGCCAAGGTATGCTGGGTGTGATCGCAATCTCTCCTCAAATAAATACTGCTGACGCCCTTCTTAATACTTGCCTTGTACCAAAGAAAGCTTCCTTCTGGAGTTCATAGGGTATAATATATACAGGCAACTCGTCTAGATGTGCCTCAAAGTTCTTTTTAAGCAAACCAGTGGTGCCCATTACAATAGGGTCAATATCTGCATTGTTCTGCCATATTTTCTTGGTCTCCAATTGCATCCAGGGGCGTAGCCAGAACTGACATTTTTATTTGGTGGGGGTACCCCCCAAGATTAGCATGGGTGGACACTGTGGTCAGCCCCTCACCCCAGCTTGCCCCCATCCCTCACCCCATCCTATGTGCGCCTTCACAGCAGTGTCTCCAAAAACCCTTTAAAACCTTCTGGCAACACTCTATCTCCTGTCTCTTCACTATCTCCCTGGCCTGTCTCTGCTGTTTCTCACTGTCTCTCTGTAGTTTCGGCAGTTACTTTATACAAGTGGTTTCTTGCATCACTGCCTCCCCTGCAGTAGGGCAGCCCCAGGCCTTCCCTGAATTTATTTATTACCACTGAAAATTGAAAATGAGAAATTTTAAGACAATGGGACAATGTGATTCCCGGCTGAGAATTAAACATGAAACTTTACAGAAACTGAAACCAATGCGAGTGTGAAATCTACAGCAATGTTAATACTACTACTCTTAGACACATTTAAGTAGCACTGAAAGATGTACGAGGCACTACACAGACACACATGAGTCAGTCCCTGTTCTATAGAGCTTATAGCCTGGCCAAACAAAATAGACAAATAAGGGTTAAAATCTATAAGGCCATGATTGGAGAGAGCCAACAGCATACTCATGGAAGGGTTTTTAGAGCCACTGAGGTAGATCTTAAATAGGTACGCACCTGCGTACTTTTGTTCGCTCAACCAGCGCAAACAAAAGTACGCCGGATTTTATAAGATACGCGCGTATCTTATAAAATCCGGGGTCGGCGCACAAGGCTGCGCAAAATCGGCAGCCTGCGCACGCCAAGCCGCGCAGCCTACCTCTGTTCCCTCTGAGGCCGCTCCGATTTCAGAGCGGCCTCGGAGGGAACTTTCCTTTCGCGTCCCCCCACCTTCCCCTCCCTTCCCCTATCTACCCTACTCCCCAGCCCTATCTAAATCCCCCCCCCTACCTTTGTTGTGCAAGTTACGCCTGCTTCAAGCAGGCGTAACTTGCGCGCGCCACCTCGGCATCCCCCGGCACAGGCCGCAGTGCTGGGGACTCGGGCCCGCCCCCTGACCCCGGACACGCCTCTGGACACGCCCCTCCCGCCCCTTTTACGAAGCCCTGGGACTTACGCGCGTCCCGGGGCTTTGCGCGCACCGGCTGCCTATGCAAAATAGGCGTGCGAGTGCCCTGCGCGCGTAAATCCGGCAGGATTTGCTCACGCAGGGCTTTTAAAATCTAGCCCACTTTGAATAGAGCTGTAAGAAATTAGGCCTCTTACCTTCTAGCAATCTGCATAAGAAAAACAGATAGTGGGGTGGATGGATGTGGGACCCTAAGCGAGACAATCTACACTTCAAAGCCAGCTAAAGTTCTCCTCATTTTCAGAGCCCTATTTGCTAATCATTCCTCCCCTAGACACAAAATGGGAGAAAACCTTTAGTCACTAGGTCCCTTAAATAGCTCTACATCAAACCTCCTTATACATAGAAGTTAGAGAAATTGATAAAGTAGCAAAGAAAAAGAGGAATCCCAGCAGGCTGTAATAGACCTGACATTACAGAGCAAACAGAATCTAAGTAGGACCCACAGGATGTTGCTCATTCATATCAGAATTAAACTGCCAAAACATGAGACGTCAGCCTGGTCAAGGACTGAAAGTAGAGTGTGCAGGCCGAGAAAGGGAAAATCTCCAGATTAAACTCGGGACATTATAATGCATCTTTACCAGGCAATAAATAGCAAATGAAACCATAGGGGGATGGCAGGGATTATCAGATGCTTTGCCTGGAACAGCAGAAAACTGATTCAGGAATTAAATCATTTGAGAAACTAAAAGAAGAATTTAGGATAAAAAGGCAGGATTTGTATAAATATTTGCCAGTCTGAGACAGTCCCTGCCTAGGGAGCTTCTAGCTAAGAAAAGTAGACAACAGCCTTGGCCACAATTGGGGAAAATAAAATAGGTTTTACGATCCCAATGGCAGATTCAGAGAGATTTTAGGTGGGTTTAAATGAGGATGGAGAACATTTCGCATAGAGCTACAGAAATTAGGCCCCCTATCTGTCTGACAATCTAGTTAAAGAAAACAGGCCGAGAAGTGGTTGCCAGTTTCCCATTACATGCAAAAGAGAGCTAAGCGGCAGTGTCTGACAGAACCGTTGAGAGGAGAGGAGAAATACTTTTGGTCGGTAACTATGAAATGGGATGCTGCCATGAATATCAGGACAGCTTTTGCTGCTGCTGTTTTTGCATCCTAGGTTGGGTAGCACCGCTGTAGGATCTTTCTACCATTAATGCATATAAAAGACTACATAAGGCTCCAGATCAGAAAACACGGTGATGGGAAAAGAAATCCCGTAGGGTAGCATTTCAGCTTGGGGATCCTTTTTCCTAAAGGTGATCATGCACTGTGGTCGCACCGTTCGACACTACAAGGTTGATAGTCAAAGGGTTTTGTTGGGATTTATTTATGCTCATTACTAAGCACAACTGCCTCAGAGATATTATCCCCAACCAACAAAACATCAATAACACTAACTAGGGGGCATATATATATCAACACGTTGATTAACGTTTGTCTGGTAAAGTTTAAACAGTGGAGGTGGCTTTTTCTCTCACCCGCTGAAAGTACACAATACCGTTTTTATTGTATTGATGGCAATTTTAATAAGTCTTCCCGAATTTCATTTTTTTTTCTTTTTACCTTGTTTTAGAATTTTTTTTGCATATTAAGTTTGTGGTGTTGATGCTTTGTTGGAGATTTATTTATGCACATTAGATAGCCCACCCTGTACCAAGAAATGGCCTCAAGGCAGATTACAATCAAATTGTAATCAACAGTTACAGTAACATTAATTGGTCATTTATAGCCAGGAGATATTGTGACCCATCCTTGGCAGCAATGTGTCCAGTTTCCAGACACCAGAGAACCGTACAGACATAATTGATTAGCTGGACAAACCCCCGTTCTTTTTAACCAGGTAAATTTTATCTAAGTCACCAACCGCCTAAAATGTATCAGGATAAATTGGTGGCATTCTGCGAGTGTTCTGGGACAGAGTTAATTTAGTTGGATACGTTATCTGGCTAACGCTGATGTTCAGTGTTAGCCGAATAAGTTATTCAGCAAAATCTGGACATAACTCACAGCAAGATAATGTAGCTGGTTAACTGCCAAAAACAAAATCAAAAACCCCATAAGGTTGCAAGCCTGCAGACCCAATCCTGTAGCCTCCCATCCCCACAAAACACTTTCAAATAAGTGCAGGCTTAGTGCCTTATCCCCCCTCCCCCAAACCCACCACATTACAAAAACACAGCAGCAGAATAGCGCCTTGAGGCTTGCCCTCCCTTCTGATGGTTTTTAGAGAAATCACAGAGCACCCACCCCAGTCATCCACTACTGACCCTCCCAGCCCTAATCTCCCAAACTCCTGTGGAACGCCAGCCGCTCCCGGCTGCTTCTAGTGTTGCGCTGACAGCAACGCTGGAAGCGTATGAGAGTGATGCTGCTGTCGGAGTTCATTTAAAGGTTATTGTAGATGATGAGGTTGCAGGAAATCACTACGACGATCTCGATTAACGTGATGTTAACAGGTGGTACTTTCATTGCTTGTTGTGGCAGATTTTCAGTCATGTTATTACTTTATTTTGTACCACCATGGTAGTTGGCATGCTGTGTGTGTATCCAGTTGCAAGCCATCCCATTGAAATTGGTGGTACTGCCCCATGTCTATCCATGGCTATGAATGGCCGTCAGGACCTGGAACTCTTGACCATATCACAACATTCATCCAGTATGCGTAAATTCCAGTGAAAAGCTGTAAGACTAAACTTGATGGCAGGGTAAATGATTCATAATATGGTGGAGGAAGCAAATTATTGCAGTCTTGGATTTAGTTTGGTGACCTAATTTCATGCTATCATTGTAATAATTGTTCAACCCTGATCTTGTAACTAACTTCCAGCCTGTGTGTTCTGGCACAAGTTATCCAGAGGGGTGCTAGAAAATCAAGACCAAGACAATGACATAAAGTTAGCATCAGGTTTATCTGCTTTTAAATCAGCGCCCTGTGACTTACCAAGCAAGTGACTTTTGCAGTGTCCTGTCAGCCACCTGTGCTGAATGCTCTGCTGAAGAAGCTAGGGCTAGTTCTGGATTTGCATTAGGAGCCATTTTCGGCCATTTTGTTTAGACTAGAATAAACCAGGCAGAACTGGTTCCCGTCTTTATCCTCCTTTTGCATTTTCAGGTTTCCTCTGGTAGAGCAGATCGGTTTAGACTTTGCTCCTGTATATCATTTGTTGACCGTCGGCCTATCTGCTTTTGTTTGTTCCTACCTCCTTCCAGCTCCCTTGGATATTTACCTCTGCCTTGCTTTTGACCTTGCGGTCCCTCTGAATATTTCAGGTGCTATCCATGACTTGCCTGCCGCTATTAAGTTGCAGCTGGAAAAGCTAACGTCTCTTCAGCTTGTGCGTAATATGTTGGAATAATGGTTGTTCAAAGATTTAAGGATGCCTGTTTTATTGATAAGTGAGTACAGTGTGCCTATGAGGGTCACATTCCCAGCTGGGAATGTTGCCCTGTAAATTTGGTCAAGTTGTTCCAGTCCTGGTTTTTGAATTCTGTTCTCAGTTTAATGACTTCCTTGAGTACTAGACTGTAGGTCCGATTTACACCTTAACTTGTAAGTATAAAAGGCACAACATGCTAAAGATTAAGACGCCCATTTTCAAATGGTTTGTCTGGCAAAGTTTGGGACAAATTACAGGATCTGAATTTTCCACTGTGCTGACTGCTGTACATTTATCCAGGAAAGGGTCGAGCTGAATAAATCAGAGGGCACTGTGGAGGTGTCCCAGGGTGGGGCTGAGTTACCTGGATAATGGTGATATTCATCGTTAACCAGGTAAGTTATCTGGGGTAAGCTCGGTCACGCAGGAAACCGGTCACGGATTCATCTGTGGATTACGTAATTGGCCGCGTTCTGCTGAATATCCAGGTAAAGTGATCCGGCTAGCTTACCTGCATATTGGCTGTCTGAATATTTATAAGCTGAAAAATTTAGCCAGCTAAGTTGGGGACGTTTCAGAGTGGGATGAAGTTATCGGAATCACTTACCCTGGTAACACCGATAGTCGGAGGGCTGGCCTGAAGTTATCTGGGTAAACTGTTTGCTGAATTTACTATGATTTAATTCACCCGGGTAAGTTTATTTGGGAGTGTTAACCAGACAGCCTGTGGCTGAATATGAACCTCTGGAAATACAGATCCATGCAGGACTGACTCAGGCCGCCTGAGGCCCTGCAACAGGTGCTAAAAGTCCAGATTTATTACCAATGAAATTTACTAAGCTATTGGACAGATGCAAAAGATTTGTCTGTGTGTATTAAAAAAAAAAACTAAGTAAAAGTAAGTTCTAAGTAATAATCCTGTTACTTTGATATGTAATCTTCCCCATGCCCCCTCAGAGCACTAAACCACTTGTTGCAGTGGCCGGAACAAGCATAGATCCATGCTGTGAAGCTCAGGGGATCACCAAGAACAAAACCAATTCACGCCACGTGTTGTGTGCCAAAATAAAAATCGTAGTTGACTTATTATCCGCAAGGTTCAGCAAGACAGAAAAATGTAGCACAAATAGTTCCGAAAAATCAAGATAGAAACAATCCAAAAAGTTATCCCTAGCTCTCTTCTCAGGCCACTTGAATAATGGTAGATGGGCAGATCTGCCCCTTAAATCCCTCAAAGTCCCTTTCTTCCTCAAGGCCCAGAGGAAAAGAGAGGACAGTCCTCCTTACTGGCTGTAAACTATCCCAGCCCAATTCTCTCCCTGTAGGCTAGGGGTTTCAGTCTTCCTGGATGACCTTTCCCCCTTGGAAAAGAGAGAGCTCCCCTCTCCTGCCGAAACCAGAGCACAGCCCCAGGCTTCCTGCCAGATGCCTCTGCTTCAGCTCCAAGGCAGTTCTGACTTGTCCTCCTTGATGACTCGTGGAAGCTCCGTTTATGCTGCTAGGGCTCACCCAGCCACTTCAGGGTGGGTGAGCCGTAGCAAACCCTATGGAACTCACTCCCCACTTTTCTCCGCCTTGAACCTTCTTTACTCAACTTCAAAAAAGGCATCAAAACATGGCTCTTCTTGCAGGCCTACCCTGATGCAAATCAAACCTAAACAGCTTTGCTCCCTCCCAATTCTCGTCATGCTCTGTTCCCCTCCACCGATGATGTACCATAGGGAAATGTTGATTTTGCAATTTATTGAAATGTTATTAATAAGTTAATACTGTTATTACAGTTTCTACATATGTTTCTCTCACACCTCTGTTCTTCTCGCTCCCTATGCTCTTGTTTTTGCCCGGCCCCCCTCTCTCCCTTTTTCTTGACTGCTCCCTTTTCCCGTTCCCTGTTTTTTGTAATTTTTCCTTTCTCCTCGAGTTGATTGTAAACCGGTATAATGTGTCCTATGAATGTCAGTATATTAAAAGTTCATAAATAAATAAATAAATAAGGGATGGACTGGAGTCTCCTAGCGTTCGTTTTACAATTTAGCACTTCCTGAACTTCCCCTCTCTAGAAGATTTCTGATTCTTCTCTGGTAAGGCCTAGCTAGCTTTACATATACTTACACCCTTAAACTAGCGGTCTGAAATTACTATAAGCAATGAATAAGGCGCTCAGAGGAGTTTGGATGGGATTGGAGGGAGAGATGTATGAAAATGTTTATAAGAAGGAAGGGATTTTAATCTCCTCTACTTTCCATCCACTTGTATTTCTTTTTTTGTAACAGAGGTTGGCCCTCTCAGCATCCGTTGGTGAAACAGGCCATCCCGTGACTTGTGGGAAGACATTGTGGCATGATGTGGCTCAGCGCCACACGGTGCGACCACGCAGTAACTGAAAGCGCTGGGGGTGCCCTCGCTCCTCAGCAGCAGGAGAACGTGGTACCCGTGCTGGCCTATTCCAAAGAGAAGGCCAAATAAGAGTTGTGAAAATTCAAATAACTCTAATATAGAAGTCAAGGGACCCCCATAAATGTCCTAGAGACCCACCAGTATAAAATTTCCTGGAACTAAACTCCCAAGAACTCCTGCTGTATCTTGGCCTTCAGGAGCTCCTGCTATCTAATTAAAGGGACCGGGCTCCCCGGAGCTCCTCCTGTATAATAAGTACAGGGACCGGGCTTCCCCGGAGCTCCTCCTGTATAATAAGTACAGGGACCGGGCTCCCCGGAGCTCCTGCTGTATAATAAGTACAGGGACCGGGCTTCCCCGGAGCTCCTCCTGTATAATAAGTACAGGGACCGGGCTCCCCGGAGCTCCTCCTGTATAATAAGTACAGGGACCGGGCTCCCCGGAGCTCCTGCTGTATAATAAGTACAGGGACCGGGCTCCCCGGAGCTCCTCCTGTATAATAAGTACAGGGACCGGGCTTCCCCGGAGCTCCTCCTGTATAATAAGTACAGGGACCGGGCTCCCTGGAGCTCCTGTTGTATAATAAGTACAGGGACCGGGCTCCCTGGAGCTCCTTTGTATAATAAGTACAGGGACCGGGCTCCCCGGAGCTCCTGCTGTATAATAAGTACAGGGGACCGGGCTCCCCGGAGCTCCTGCTGTATAATAAGTACAGGGACCGGGCTTTCCCGGAGCTCCTCCTGTATAATAAGTACAGGGACCGGGCTCCCTGGAGCTCCTGTTGTATAATAAGTACAGGGACCGGGCTTTCCCGGAGCTCCTGCTGTATAATAAGTACAGGGACCGGGCTTTCCCGGAGCTCCTCCTGTATAATAAGTACAGGGACCGGGCTCCCTGGAGCTCCTGTTGTATAATAAGTACAGGGACCGGGCTTTCCCGGAGCTCCTGCTGTATAATAAGTACAGGGACCGGGCTCCCCGGAGCTCCTGCTGTATAATAAGTACAGGGACCGGGCTCCCCGGAGCTCCTGCTGTATAATAAGTACAGGGACCGGGCTCCCCGGAGCTCCTGCTGTATAATAAGTACAGGGACCGGGCTTTCCCGGAGCTCCTGCTGTATAATAAGTACAGGGACCGGGCTCCCCGGAGCTCCTGCTGTATAATAAGTACAGGGACCGGGCTCCCCGGAGCTCCTGCTGTATAATAAGTACAGGGACCGGGCTCCCGGAGCTCCTGCTGTATAATAAGTACAGGGACCGGGCTCCCCGGAGCTCCTGCTGTATAATAAGTACAGGGACCGGGCTCCCCGGAGCTCCTGCGGTATAATAAGTACAGGGACCGGGCTCCCCGGAGCTCCTGCTGTATAATAAGTACAGGGACCGGGCTCCCCGGAGCTCCTGCTGTATAATAAGTACAGGGACCGGGCTCCCCGGAGCTCCTGCTGTATAATAAGTACAGGGACCGGGCTCCCCGGAGCTCCTGCGGTATAATAAGTACAGGGACCGGGCTCCCGGAGCTCCTGCGGTATAATAAGTACAGGGACCGGGCTCCCGGAGCTCCTGCTGTATAATAAGTACAGGGACCGGGCTCCCCGGAGCTCCTGCTGTAATAAGTACAGGGACCGGGCTCCCCGGAGCTCCTGCTGTATAATAAGTACAGGGACCGGGCTCCCCGGAGCTCCTGCTGTATAATAAGTACAGGGACCGGGCTCCCCGGAGCTCCTGCTGTATAATAAGTACAGGGACCGGGCTCCCCGGAGCTCCTCCTGTATAATAAGTATAGGGACCGGGCTCCCGGAGCTCCTCCTGTATAATAAGTACAGGGCCGGGCTCCCGGAGCTCCCGGTATAATAAGTACAGGGACCGGGCTCCCCGGAGCTCCTGTTGTATAATAAGTACAGGGACCGGGCTCCCCGGAGCTCCTGCGGTATAATAAGTACAGGGACCGGGCTCCCCGGAGCTCCTGCGGTATAGTGAATGCCAGGACTAAGCTCTTATGAAATTCCTGCTCTCTTTAAGCTGTGACTTACAGCTGGCGAGAGTTTAAATGCAGCCTGCCAGACCCATGGGTGCCTGGGGCTGAGATAAAGTGCTTCATCTGGGATCAAAGACTGGGGCTGGCAGCACAGAATTTAATTTCTATAGAAATGCAAATTCTGGCAAAGTAAAGTTTGTAAAGAAATGGAACAGAATTTCTGGTGTGCCCTTACTTTATAAAATGAGAGAGAGACTTTTGCAAAATCTACAAAGCTGACTCTTCCTATAGAGAACCTATATCCTTCTCCACGTAGACCGCAGGGGGTTTAGCTAGACGGCGGGGTTTTTTTAAGGAGCCTTTCTTTGGGATTTCTGTGGCCTTCCCTGTGGAAGAGGAATAATGAATGTTTGCTCCTCTGTGGCTCTTCTATTGATAAATGCCCCATCCTTCCATCCTGCTTGGAGGGCCGATTCCATGAATTAAACATTAATTGAGCTATATTGACTGCCAAGATGTAGAAATCTTGAACATGAGGTATAGAGCACAGGGCCTGGGGTGCCAGAGAGCTGCTCTTCCATTGATTATCTCCCTAGGAAGAGAGACTTGTTGACAGAGGCCTGTTATTATGTGAATATATTTTTCTGCTGCAGCATTGCAAGAGAGGTGAAGTCAGTGGTGCTTAGTTCTTCTGATTTGATTGCATTCTCTTATTCCCCTGGTCAGTAAAGGGTTTAAGGTTGCCACCTGTCCCGAGCTGCTGATCCCGGAGAGTACCAGGCCCGTACCCTCTCCTGCCTCGCTGCCGCACTTTACTCTGCACCACCTTATTCTGCTTTTTCTTAACTTAGCATTCACCGGGGGTCCCTAAACTGTAGTCTAGGGGCTGGACCTGGCCCGCCGAGATAGCTTCAGCAGCCCGCCACGTTTTCCAGCCCAGAGGGAGGGGTTTTTTATTTTAGGTGCATGGCGGCAGCAGCAGAAAGGCTTGGCAGGGTTACCCAGGCCCTGAGAGCAAGGAAAGACCTGGCCAGATCCGCCGGCGACGAGCCACTGATGGGGAAAGCCATGTCTTGCCAGCGGGAGAACAGCTGCCTGGCCTGCCGTCTCAGAGAGAAAAAGGCGCTTGCAGTTCTAGCCTTCCTCTAGCAGAGGGCGCTTGCCTCTTCCCCCTGCCTGCTCCGGGCTGTGACACACTCAGTGTGGGAAAGGGGGGGGATCCCCGGTATATGATCCTGCTGAGTACTGGATGGGCTCAGGTTGTGCTGTGTGTGTGCGCGTGTGACTGGGAGTCCCTCGAGCCCTGGGGTGTCTGGGAGATGAGCGCAGAAGCAGCCGCAGCAGGGAAAGAGCGAGGTGCAGGCTCCAGGCAGAAATGGTGCTAGGGGCTCCCCTGCATGCTCCAGCGGGAGCTGGCTGGACCTGGCAGATAAGGGCGAGTGGTGAGGACTGAGGGGAGAGAGAAAGAGAAAAGGGGAATGAGAGGGGAGGGAAAGGAAGGAGTAAAGGGTGAGTGAGAAGGAAGGGTTGGAGGGGTGGGTTGGGACTGGTGTGAGAGTGAAGGGAGTAAATGAGAGAGGATTACAAGCTGGTTAAAAGACAGGAAACAGAGAGTAGGATTAAATGGTCAAATTTCTCAGTGGAAAAGGGTAAACAGTGGAGTGCCTCAGGGATCTGTACTTGGACCGTGCTTTTCAATATATATAAAAGATCTGGAAAGGAATATGACGAGTGAGGTTATCAAATTTGCGGATGATACAAAATTATTCAGAGTAGTTAAATCACAAGCAGACTGTGATACATTACAGGAGGACCTTGCAAGACTGGAAGATTGGGCATCCAAATGGCAGATGAAATTTAATGTGGACAAGTGCAAGGTGTGCATATAGGGAAAAATAACCCTTGCTGTAGTTACACAATGTTAGGTTCCATATTAGGAGCTACCACCCAGAAAAAGATCTAGGCATCATAGTGGGTAATACTTTAAAATCGTCAGTTCAGTGTGCTGCAGCAGTCAAAAAAGCAAACAATGTTAGGAATTAATAGGAAGGGAATGGTTAATAGAAGGGAAAATGTCATAATGCCTCTATATCGCTCCATGGTGAGACCACACCTTGAATACTGTGTACAATTCTGGTCGCCATCTCAAAAAAGATATAGTTGCGATGGAGAAGGTACAGAGAAGGGCAACCAAAATGATAAAGGGGATGGAACAGCTCCCCTATGAGGAAAGGCTGAAGAGGTTAGGGCTGTTCAGCTTGGAGAAGAGACGGCTGAGGGGAGATATGATAGAGGTCTTTAAGATCATGAGAGGTCTTGAACGAGTAGATGTGACTCGGTTATTTTCACTTTCGAATAATAGAAGGACTAGGGGGCATTCCATGAAGTTAGCAAGTAGCACATTTAAGACTAATCGGAGAAAATTCTTTTTCACTCAACGCACAATAAAGCTCTGGAATTTGTTGCCAGAGGATGTGGTTAGTGCAGTTAGTGTAGCTGGGTTCAAAAAAGGATTGGATAAGTTCTTGGAGGAGAAATCCATTACCTGCTATTAAGTTCACTTAGGGGCGGATTTTAAAAGGAGCGCGAATAGCCTACTTTTGTTTGCGCTCCAGGCGCAAACAAAAGTACGCTGGATTTTAGTAGATACGCACGGAGCCGCGCGTATCTGCTAAAAACCTGGATCGGCGCGCGCAAGGCTATGGATTTTGTATAGCCGGCGCGCGCCGAGCCGCGCAGCCTACCCCCGTTCCCTCCAAGGCCGCTCCGAAATCGGAGCGGCCTCGGAGGGAACTTTCCTTTGCCCTCCCCTCACCTTCCCCTCCCTTCCCCTACCTAACCCACCCGCCGGCCCTGTCTAAACCCCCCCTTACCTTTGTCGGGGGATTTACGCCTCCTCTGGGAGGCGTAAATCCCCGCGCGCTGGGCCGCGACCTGGGGGCGGGTACGGAGGGCGCGGCCACGCCCCCGGACCGCCCCGGGCCGTAGCCACGCCCCCGTACCCGCCCCCAAAACGCTGCCGACACGCCCCCGAAACGCTGCGACGACCGGGCCCGCCCCCGACACGCCCCCCTCGGAGAACCCCGGGACTTACGTGAGTCCCGGGGCTCTGCGCGTGCCAGTAGGCCTATGTAAAATAGGCTCACCGGCGCGCAGGGCCCTGCTCGCCTAAATCCGCCCGGTTTTGGGCGGATTTACGCGAGCAGGGCTCTTAAAATCCGCCCCTTAGAGAATAGCCACTGCCATTAGCAATGGTAACATGGAATGGACTTAGTTTTTGGGTAGTTGCCCGGTTCTTATGGCCTGGATTGGCCACTGTTGGAAACAGGATGCTGGGCTTGATGGACCCTTGGTCTGACCCAGCATGGCATTTCTTATGTTCTTAGGTGAACGAAGAGAATGAGAGGGAAAAGTGAAGCATGGGGTGCAATGGGAATGGAGGGAGGGTGAGAATGAAAGGAGTGATTGAGTGGCAAGTGAAGGGTGGGAAGGGAAAGGAGATGGGGGAAGGAAGTGTGAGTGAGAGGAAAAAATGGGGAGTGGGATTAAAGGGAAGGGAATTGAGGGGGGGGGGTGAAAGAGAGAGGTGAGTGTGAGACAAAGGAAGAAATGAGAGGTGAAATGAAGGAAGGAAGGAAAGGGGGTGCATCACACACACGTGCACCTCCCTCCCTCAGGGGATGGAAGTCAGGGGACAGAGTTTGCGGGGCAAGTGGCAGAGTTGCCAGCTGCTGAGAAATCTGGAAGTATTAATAGCAGGTCTGTCTGTCTGTCCGTCCCCCCCCCCCTCCCTCCCAGGAACCCTGCCCGCTCCCTTTCCCAGCATTTCACATCACCCAACGGGCCAGACATGTCCCACGACCCCGACCCTCATGATGATCTGAAATGTCCTAGGTGGTGCTTCCCTTGAAAGGTTTGGGGACCTCTGTGCTACACTCTCAGCCCACTGACCACAACTGAATCCTCTCAGACAGGAAGAGCATTACGGCCCCAGACGTGCACGAAGTTGTACTCCTGTTTCTGTTGGGCCAATCAGAAAATAAAACCATTTCCATGAGTGCAGGGGAAGAAAACAAGGACGGTTTCAGCTCATTCACGCTGACATGGAGTCATCTGGTAAATGCATCTCGGTGTGTCCAGGTTCTCAGGCCTCTGCCTTTACACCAGCACAGTCAGGACTGTTAAACGCAGTGAAGCCATAAAACATGGGCTTTACTGATGTGAGCTGTGCTGTCCTCTTGCGTTCCTCCCTGCTCATTTGCCTCACAGCCCTTCTCATATTGAAGGTGACTAGCAAAGCAACCAATGCCTTTGATTTCCAGTCGAGCTGACTCCACTAAAAATCAGAGCAACCAAAGAACAAGCGCAGTACTAGAGGTCCCCGGAGCACCGAATTTCCGAGGAGTTGAAGGTTTTGGGCATCTGTAGTGCCGGTACTTCACCTGGCGGTCCTGAAGGCCCGCGCCGCACAGCGTATAATACCCACGCTGAAAGGGACACCCCACCCTGAACCACAGTGCGTATCTCTTGCAGTCAGATGAGGTAAGGTCATGATATTCTCTTGCAAGACCCTGTAGGACCTGCCGCTTGAAACTCATCTTGATATCGCACTGGTGACACCCCTCCACCCTTCTTTGCTCTGCTTTCTTCATTTTCTGTCTTCAGGCTTTGAGCCATCTTACCATTCTCCCTTCCTCTCCCTCTGTCCCATTAGACCAGGTCCTGTTTCGTTTCCTTTTTATATTTCAAGGTCCGTATTCAGCTGCCACACGGCTCTGCTGGTTAGCCGGTCACACTGAACTGGCTAACTGATGCTCTGTATTCAGCGGTGCAGGCATTGCCGCCGAACATACCCAGCTATCTTATGTAACCGGCTAACTTTAGGACAGCACTTTGGCCAGATAAATCAGCCGCCTAAGTCTGAATATTGAGTTAGCCCCTTAATTTATCCCGCCCACTCGACTCCTCCCCCATCCACCCATTCCCTGCCTTGTCTTCGCTGGCTAAAAATGTTTCTGGTTTCATTTTCCTTCTTAATAAAAAAAAAAAAATAAATAAAATTTGTTGTTCTTTCTGTCACTTTGTATAGTTTAGCCCACCTTTCTTCCACTTTACCTCCCCGTGTTACAAAGCTGGTATTTTTAATTTTTGGGCAGTTCCTTTCTGCCTTAGCTGTTATCTCAACCCGCACTGTCTAATGATCACCGGTGCTCAGGCGGCCACCTTCCTGGAAGTTTAATGTGTCAACATCAGCATTGGGTTCCATCATCAACATAGGTCATGTAAGGCCTAGGTCGGAAGGATGCCTGGATTTTCCCAGTTTGTGTTTGGGTTTGGTTTTTGGGCATCCCATGGGCGATTTGATTTTGCAGGCACATTATGACATGAATCTGTCTTTTGTGGGTTATTGCTTAGCTTGCTTATTATTGCCTGTGCCGTTTTGCTGCTGTTCATCGTTCCAGTTGACTTTCTCAAGGGCTACCAGGATTTACTGCATTCTTCTGTAAATTCTGACAATTCCTCTTCTAAACTGATAGTATTTGTGCACCCAGGATATATTTCATTCTGTCTTATACTGTCTTCATATAGATGAGGACTTTGCAGTGAGGTATGGGATGCAATTTTTGCAGCAGCTCCATGGGATATTCTTCCGTCCGGATTTCTGTACAACTTTTATGAATGGATCATGGTTCTCAGGTAATGATTTAATGGTTTTAACTGTGATGCCAAGGTGTTCTAAGAAGTCTTTCCGTTTTTTGTTTTTTTTTAAAATATAAAATATTGGCAAAATGGCCCCATTATACTGTAGATGTTACTACAGCTTTGACCTCCATGGAAACTGGTCAGTGATGAGAATGTAGAATAGGCTCTATTACCATTGCATTACTCAGTCCAGTGATGGTGTTGCTTGTGAATATAAGGGCCGGGTTCTATCCCTTTCCAGCAGCAATATTGAAAGGTTTAATTGGCTTTGGATTGTGAATTGGACTCATCTGGATTGCCATGTAAGCAAGTTTCTACTTCTTCTCTGTCTTTATTTGGTTCAGCGTAGCCTCATGGGAACTCTAAGCTCATACGTACGGTGCGGCAGAACCAGAACTGGATCTGCCTCTGGTTATTCACGTAGCTCAGGTGGAAACCCTATGTCAGATCCTTCTCACGGAGCCTTCCCTGGGTGCCATTGGCTCATCCTCTTTTAGTCTTGCAGCCATCGGCTGATCTGCGGGGCTGGCCACCTGGTACTTGCCAGAGCCTTGGGTTCAAATCCGTCATGTTCCCAGCTATGATGGGTAGATCCCAGCAGCTTATTACGAGAGGGTGGGCGGGAGCCTTGGCTCTGTGTGTCTGGAATAACCCCAGATGTGCTGTGTAATGAAGCTCAAGGGATTTTATGTATCTCCAAGATGAGAATGTCTTTGAGCTTTGCAGGTGCGTGGGTTTAGGGCAGGGGATATGGAATAGGCTCAGGAGTAATTCATCTGTACTGCTCTTGTAGCCTTCTGAGCTCGTATCATGGGTGAAATGACTTTCTACCCTCTTGCCTCCTTTTTTTTTTAAACCCTTTAGAAATCCAGGACAGCAGAAAGCAGCTTCCTGAAAAGTAACTTTCGGGGCTTCTCTCCAGACCTCTCCTGGTAGAGGCCTTTTGTGCTGTCGCTATGGTAACTGTTACAAGGCCTTTCGCACATGCTTCCTGCAGGAGCTGGCATGCAGTGATAAATGTTAACGCTTTGGATGTACATAACGTATAGGCTTCCTCCAACAAAAGCAATGACAACACCACCTTATACCTGTAACGCTTCAGAAGGAAATTTGAAGCCACCTTGGGGGTGCATGATCTGGAATAACTTTTGGCCCACACGGAGGAAGAGGTAGGTATAATTTAGGGTGGCCACTGATACATCCCCAAATACATGGCGACCCCTTGATAAAAGCCGTACCAGACATTACCATATTTATAATACTGCCCTTCCTCTGCCTCCCTTCCTCCCTGGCGTTATAGTCAGTGGTAGTGATGGCAGGCTGGCAGTGTGGCGACACTGTGATAGAGAATAGTAAAGAAGCACTCGGTTACCCACATGGTGTGATGGTGGCGACCCAAAACAGAGGTAGCATGACTGCAACTGGGCTTCCAAGAAGGCACTGGGTGACCTGCATGGAGCGGCAGTTATATAACTCTAAAGAGCAGTGGTACAATAGCATTCAGTTATGGGCATAGAGAGACCAGATTGTTCTGGACAGCAGCCTCACTAATTTTGGCGACTATGGAGATTATTATAAAGCATGGAAGAGGCCTGGGTGTTGGATTACGTATCAGTCTTGTAAGAATGAGGATGAGAAAGACCTTTGGTGGCCTAACTGGCAAATATAGTGGAGCACCACACTTTTAGCAAATTTTGGGGGCCTGCTTGGGATGGATATGGAGGGTGGTGGTAGGAAAAAGGACTGCGA
This sequence comes from Rhinatrema bivittatum, assembly GCF_901001135.1. Classification (NCBI taxonomy): domain Eukaryota; kingdom Metazoa; phylum Chordata; class Amphibia; order Gymnophiona; family Rhinatrematidae; genus Rhinatrema; species Rhinatrema bivittatum. The sequence goes on from NC_042629.1 coordinate 31,947,067, forward strand.
GATCAGTAAAAGATGAGATTGGGAGAGGTGCAGTGATGTTGGGGTTGCATATAGGAATATATAATGCTCATCTACTACCCAAAGTAGAAGAATCTCAATGAGACAGACTGGATAGGTCAATTTGGTCCTTATCTGCCATCAATCTATGTAAGCAATGCAACAACCATTCTCTTTGGCGGCTACTCCTCTGACATCCTCCTATGTCCTGATTACAAAGGAAGCATGCACATTGGAGGAAGAAGAAAATGGAAGAACTTAAGAGGGGAGATGGAGAGAAATGGGAGGGTATTTTTTAGAGTAGAATCTGTGTTGTGGTGGGAGGGGAGGATTGGCGAAGGAATCTGGAAGGAGCAGAAAAGAGGGTAGAGAAAGGAACATGAAAGAAAGAAGGGAAGTGATGCACCACCCCAGCTGCGCCCTTCTTTCAACAAGAATAGATCTGCCCATATGGGTAATATAAAAAAATTCAGTCACATTTACTTTTTTAATGTTTGGCCAGATTGAAAAAACAGGACAGTTGTGGGTCCCTGTTCCTGCACAAGCAGAAATAGGGCTATGCTTTAAAAAGCAGGAGTGGCCCTGTATAGGCCGGCCCACCTGCCAGGGCTGACTCTAGGCTCACCATCGTCCTGTGCAAAAAAAAAAACCTGAAGTGGGAACGCCTCCGCTTCACTCACGCCACCACCCGCCTGCAGTCTTACTCGTTCCTTCCATCTTCCATCCTCCTCTCCTTACTCTTAAAGGCGAATTTTAAAAGCGTTACGCGCAGAAAATGGACGCGGGCAAGGAGCCACTGCACGCATATTCCATATTTTTAAAAAAGCTGCAAGTACTCACGCATAATTCATTTTTTTGTGAGTGGAATATATGCGAGTAAAAGGGGGGTGGTCTAAGGGCCCGCCAGGGCGGGGCCAATGCATGCCAGCGTAACTTGCTATTTTAAAAGACACGTACATCTTCCCTTTTTCAACTTACGTATTCCTTGCGCCTGCTAATTATCTGGCCTAAGTGATGATAAATGTTTGTTGTGTGGTACTGACTGTGGAGGGCAGGGCTGGCTAACTGGGGGTGGGTGGGGAGGGGGGGAGTTCAGGATTGAAACCCAGGAGGGACTGGGTGAACCTGTGGACTAATTGGTAAAACTGGTAATTTTCTTCTCGACGCACCAACATGTTATAAAATTGGGCTGAGTTACACGTGCAAATTGGGGCTTACGTGAGGCCTAATTTACTTTCCACATAATTATATGCGCGCGTATGTCTGAAATAGGTGGGTAAAATATGCGCATTCAATGTATTGAAATGCATAGTTTCAATGTATTGTACGCATTTATGCGTGGGTATGCATATATGCGCGCATGTTGTACAGCAAATAGACACCTATTTTATAATCTGAATCTTTTTTTTACAACATGCATGTTTGTGCATACTGGGATAAAATTGCGTGCGCCGATGTACACGGGGATATGGGCATGCATGCACATGTTTCCAAGTTATCTTCATTACTTCTATTCCTATCCTCCCACACCTTTCATCCCTGTCCACACCTCCTCTTCCATCCTCCCCTCCTCACTCTTACCTTCCATTCCTGCCTCTCCTCGCTCATCCCTGCTCCCCTTCTTCCATTATTGCTCCCATCTCTTCTTCCATTCTTACCTCCCATTCCTGCCCTGACCTGGCCCCACCGACCGGAGAGTGGCGCCGGGGTCCCAGCACTTCTGAATGCTGCTTTCTCCCTCCGGTATTTCTCTCTTTCTCCTGTGCAGTTCAAACAGTATACTGGGTGGGAGAGAGGAGCAGATTAGCAGAAAATGGCATTTACGAGCACCGGGCCCTCTGCTCTGCTCTTCCATAGCAGCACTTGGCAGCCACTCTTCATAGCCCTGTGGGCCCTGTCGGAAGAGGCGCTGTGCTCTGCTTTGGCCCAAAGGCTGGATTAGGAGAGTGTATTGGGTGTCCCCAGGGCTTGGCGCTATGTGCGACTGCACAGATTGGACACCCCAAAAGCTGGCCCTGCCCATGGCCATCCCAATGGTATTATTACTACACTACTGTTTATTTACAGTGGAAAGAAGTGAGATAGAGGAAGGTAAAACAATTTGGCCAGGATCATAAGGAACTGGGATTTACTGCGTGCTGGATCTGTGCATTAATAAATATCAGCTATTTTTAAACTTTCTCCAGCGAGTGTATGCTAGGTCACCCTCCTTTAATCCTAACTAATAGGGTCATTCACTAAGCTTTATCGCGTGCGTTAGGGCCCTAATGCACGCGATATAATGCTAATTAGGGGGAGGGGAGGAGTCGGCGGTGTCTTCCCTGCTGGCGAAAACGTTACCAACGTTATCGTTGCAATAGCGCGCCGAATAGCACCACCTTTCACGGTGGTGCTATTCGGCGCGAAAGCCGAAAGCGAAGACACTGCGGTGGTGCGAAGGCTGTGGGCTTTCGCAGGCCCGCCGTTTTCGCTGGATTCATCATTCAGCCCATCATTCATCATTCATGCCCACTTTGGTTTGGATCTCCATTTGTTTTGAAACAATTGCCCAGCTCCTCCTGTTACCCTTGGGCTGGCAGAGGGTAGAGCACCAGCCTGCCAGTGCTGCAGTCACAAGCCAAGGCCCCCCACCTACTCACTCTTGCTTGGCTACCGTACTGGTAGGCTTATATGGCTGCTTCCATTCCATTCTTCCGTGCCACGTTTTGCGTTTCTCCTCCCTGCGAGTTAACCGCTGTCTTCTCTCCTGCTCTTCTTTTCCCAGTTTCCTTTAACCAAGCTGATGCTCTGTATGAGAGTTTTCAGTCACTTTCTGAGAACGACATGCCCTCTCCATAACTTCACAAACCTTTTTGTCAGGAGATGCCTTTCACCAGAACAATTAAGACGGCCATTAAAACACATTTGCCGTGAACTGATTACCGGAGTCTCTGGGTAGGTTGGGCTACTCTGTGCTCAGGGCCTTCTCCCTCCTGCTCTCTCCCCCTCCCGCTATCCAGCCCCGGCCCCGGCACGCTCTTTCCCACTGGGCTGTCAAGAATCGATTGCCAGGATTTAATCCAAAGCCTCAGAATGACAGCGATCTGAAGTAATTACCACGCTGCCTAGGCCAGGCAGATTTACAGCATTGCCACTAATCTCAGCGGCATAGGGACCTGGGGAATTAGACAGAAAGTAACAGAGCGAATGCATTTAAAACTTTAGCCTTGAAACCTGGTACGGAGTTTAATATTTGAGTGGCAGGCAGGCTGCGTCTGGGGCGAGGGGCCCGCTTTCTTCTACACATCTCAGACCCTTTGCAGGGTCTGAGATGCACCTTTCGCTGGCTGTAATTTTGCTTAAAGTCTGCCTGTGCTTCCATGGCCTCTTTTGGTAGGTAAAGAAATATTTCTTTCTTTTTTTCTTTTTGTAGGGAAAGGAACGGTGATGGGCGGGGGGGGGGGGGGGGAGGAACAGACATGGGGAAAAAGTGTCCAGAATAGGCAATTGTTAACCGAAAAATATTCTAAAAATAAAACTGAAGTGCATTATGAGTGCTCATGAGGGTACAAAACTGATGATAGCTTTGGAAAGGGAAGACTTCCATTTTATCAGCAAGTAAATCTATGTGTGTGCACATACACTGCTGCCTGTCAAGGCTGTGTGATCCTTTTGGAGAACTATTTAGAAGATTTGCTGTTTTGTTTCTTTTGGCATCTTAAATTCACTAGGAAAAAAAAAAAAGCCCCCCACCGCCCAAACCCTACATTTTTTCCCTGCGCCTAGCATGCACTTCTGGAGCACCTCTTGCCACCTGTAGGTCTAGAGAGGATAGCGTTGTACTTAACAGTTTTGCTTGGATTTTGATTTAAACAAATCCTAGGAGCTGAGTATTTAAAGAGCTAGAGGTGGCCTCCGACCCCCACCCCTTCCACTCTTTTGTGTTACAGCTCAGGCTTTTAGCTCCTTATCCCCCCCTCCCCTGGGGTTTAAATCCTGCAGTCAGCGTTATCAAAGCTGCTTTTCTCCAGCAGCCTGGTCGGTCCCGTGGTCCCTTTCAGAGAGGGCCTGTGGTGGCGCTGACCCGTGGCACAATGGCAGCCCCGCGAAGGCTGCTGCCTGCATGAGGCTGATAACGGCACCGCTCTGGGCACCGGTCGCTGGGTTGCCACCACATCCTGATCGCTGACAAACCCACAGGCACAGGGGCGGGGGGTGCTCCTCTGTCTGTTGTCACTGTGCTACAGTGGCGTTTGCACTATACCTCCCCCTGCTTTAAGCAGTGCTATCAGGGCAGCGTGCACCAGAAAATGCACTTTCAGCCTTAGTGCAGGGTCTGCCAAATCTGCTCCTTGGGACCCCGTAGAACCCAGGTAACCAAAATATGCCAATCAATCTGCTTCTTAGCCCAAATTCATGCAAACATTGTTCATGAAAATTCATGGTGAATACATCCTGAAAGCCAAAACTGGTTGTGGGTTTTCGAGGCTCAAGCTTGTGAAAGCCTGTTCTAGCGTACATAAATGGATAATATATGGTGGCTCTCTGATGAGGGAGACGGAGAGGGGGCTGTGTATGATGGCTTCCTCAGGAGAGTTGGGTTGGGGAGTAGTAAGGAGAGAAGCTGTGTATGATGGTTTCTCGATAAGAGTCAGAGGGAGCAATATAAAGAGAGAGAGAGAGAGGCTTTGTATGATAATTCTCTGATGAGGACCAGGGTTGGAAACAGCAAAGGGAGTGACCCTGGATGATACTTCCCTGATGAGAGCCCTACAGGAGCAGTAAGGAGAGAGGATGAGCTGCCATCCTGGGGTGGATGGAATGCAGCAAACAGCACAGCAGCGGGGGCTCTGTGTATTATTTGGCAACCCATGTAAAACTGTCATGCCAATAAAGTTATCTGAATCACAGGCAGGAGAGAGAGAGGTGGAACTGGGAAAGAGAGAGGCTGAGAGTCAGGCGGGGAGACAGATTGGGCAGGTTCCCCTCACTGAATTATTTTCTAATACAAAGGATGTCTTGCCAAGCGCTGGCAAAGACCCCTTAATCGGCAACCCACAGCACGTCGGGGAGAGGGAGCCCCCGCTTTTATATACCCTTCCCTCGCTGAATACAGTGACGGCTGAAGGATAAGGCCATGTGACCGGGATAAAACCAGAACGCCTATTATTCGAGAAAAATGTCGAATATGGGTTAAATAAAGAAGCCACAGAGCCAAGAAACAGGCCGGTCACCGTTCTGCAGGATCTCGCTAACTTAAGTTGCCCTCCGTGCGTTTGCCCTCCTAAATTCAAGCAGAACCTCAAGACATGGCTTTTCAAGCAAGTCTACAATTAGTACCCTATTCTTCACCCCCCCCCCCCCATGCCTCTCACTCCATCCCCCTGTCTTCGCCCCACCCTCCCCTTCCTCCTTAACTTTCCCTTACCCATGGCCTCTGCCCCATTTCCCTCCCGCTCTAACCAGCTCCCTTTTCTATTCCACTGCATCCCAAAGCCACACACCTACATTTGTAAACATTATTCTAGTGCATTGTTTACCTATGTATATATGTTCCTCAACCATCATATAATCGTCAATTATGCGTTATAGCTCCTCTCCTGTTTTTGGATTCCCGCTAATATTATTACCCTTATTACGTGTTCCATGTAAAGCCTGTTGCTGCATTATTTTCTCTGTAAACCAATAAGATGTTCCCAACGATTGTCGGTATATAAAAAGCTTAAATAAATTGCGGGCATGGCGACCTTTAGTTCTTGGCCTAGGGTGTCACTTTTCCCCATTAGTTTTCCCCATCTCTTTCCTGCTCACAGAATCACAGCCTCTTCTGCTGCCAGGCTTAGAGATGATCTTTACACGTGCCCCGCTTTCTATTTTCGCCGTGCACGTGCTTCGGGAGCGTGGGTAATTGCCTATAATTATGCACAATAGCCCCACTCAATCTCTGATCACTTTCTAAGAAGCTGATATTTTTCTAAGGGTTTGAGAGAGCCAAAAAGAAAAAAAAAGAAAATTGGCACCAGGGGAATGTTGGAACAAGGAAATAAATCAAAAGGCATAATTTGATCAGATGCTTACAGGGTTTAGTCAAAATTACTCCGCTCTGGGCGCATAGTAGTTGCTTGAGGTTTACAAGCCATGTCTGGTTTTGCCATCATTTTCTTAAGGTATTTGTCTCGTGGTCATGCTGCAGAAAAGGTATCAGGGGCGTGGGGGGCGGGAGAAATATTTTCAGTATTTTGTGTGCGCGTGTGTGCGCGTGCACGTGTGTGTGTGTGTGAGAAACTGTGGCTTAAGCGTTTTCCGTGGATACAAATATTTCCCACTCATTCCGGCCACATTAGCTGCCGTCCATTCCAAGACTCGCCACTCCCGGCTCCGTGAGGGCTTCTCTGGGGAAAACGAACCCCCCCCCCCCCCGGCAATGTTGCAGGGATGACTGTATAATGCCTCAGTGCTGTTCTGGAAACTATTCGCTAGTGCAACAAGCCAGGTCTGATCCTAGAACAACTGCATCTAATTATTTTGCCTAGCAGTGTCCTCCCGTTCCTTTGGGCTTGCGGTCCAATCGGATCCAGCCGCCTTTGATTCTGCAGTGTGATGAACCTTTATCTACAATTACTCCCCCACCCCCTGTCCTGTCCTCCTTTTTCTCTCCCCTCTCTTTGCTTTCACTCTCCCCTTCCCTGTTCCTCTCCTCCTTCTCTTTTCTGTTTGCTCTCTCCTTCGTTTCTTGCCTGTTATACCATCTTTCTTATCCACCCCCAACCCATGCTGTGTAAGTTGTGCTGGCAGCATAGAGATTGTGGTTGAGAGGGACGGTGAATATAGAGTGGCCACCTTGTACAGGTAAACGCAACGATGCTGATTTAGTTGTGGTTTGCCCCATTGTTCATACAGAGCAGTGAGCCTTCTGTTCAGAGCCACAGCCCCTTGCATGCAATGGGACAAAACCCAGGCCTGAATGGCTGACTTTAGGGGGTGTGTGGCTTATGGCAGCACAGGGTGCTGTAGCAGCTTGGATGGTGCTATTCCTGCAGTTTGCACAGGGTGCTGCTGGTGCTGAAGCTGGCCCTGCAAAATTGGATCAGCACATATAGTTTGGCATGAGTGAGGTGGTAACTCTAGGCATCAGAAAGTATTTCTCTCTTGTACACCTCCCACAACCCTTTGTTTTAGTGCCTTGCTCCAAAACCTATCAGCCATGGGAAGAGGTGGCAACAGGAGAGAAGCACATCCTTCCTGCCCACCCTCACCAAAGACCCGAATCTTCATCCTGCTGATGCCATGATTTCAGCAGCTGCCACTGTAAGGGGAGATGCAGTGACCTGGCCTTGGAAAGCCTGAGAATTCTGCTACAGACACAGCGTGAGGTCTCTGCACCTGGAGCTTGCAGGTCAAACCCGAGTAAGTACCAGGGGACGAACTCTATCCCTTCCAAGAGCTGTGAACACTTTGGGGTAGATTTTAAAAGGTTTTGCGCGGGTGTACAAGTGCGCGCACGCCTCCCGGCGCGAGAATATATATGTACACCCGATTTTATAACTTGCACGCGCAAGTGATAAAATCAGGGGTTGGTGCGCGTAAGGGGGTGCACGTCGAGCCGCGTAGCCTTCTCCCATTCCCTTCCCCCTAACCTGACCTAACCCCCCCCCCCCAAAATTTGTTTTACCTTTTGCGCCTGCCGGCCAATTGCCGGCGCACAATCCCCAACACACTGGCAAATGGCTGCTGTGCCAGGAGCCGCCGACCCCATCCACTCCCCGTCCCTTTTTGCAAACCCCGGGCCTTGCACGCATCCCAGGGCTTTTTGAAATAGGCCCGGTGCGCGTAACCTCTTAAAATCCAGACCTTTCTGTACAGTGCCCTCGGCCCCAAGCAACCCAAGGATCAGGAAATGCATGGGTGTTAGGAAATTGTACCCGGGTCACCCGCATGGCAGCACACATCACTGCCAATGAACCAACAAACCAATCCCTTGAAATAATATCTAAAAAGAAAGCCATGTTTAAAAATACTTGGTCTGTGCTCTCTGGGCCCTCTGTACCTGTTTTTAAAGGCAAGTAGAGATAAGATTACAGCAAAGGCATACTTTAAAGATGAATGATGATTTTTTTTCCTCCAAAACTTACATAGTGTTTGGTTATGATCAGAAAGATGTAAATATAGCTCTAGAACATTCATAGTGGATATTCTGAAACCTAGAAATCATTGGTGCTCCAAGCACCAGCAAAGAGCTGATCGAAATAATATATATAATATGGATTTCCAGAAGGCATTTGCCAAAATCCCTTACAACAGACTCCTTGGTAAACTAAAAAGCCATGGGATAGGAGGTGTTCCTTCAGTGTGGATTTGTAACTAGTTAAAAGATAGGAAACAAAGAGTAGGGGTATGCAGAGGAAAAATTGTCAATTTGTTTCAGCTTTCGTTTCATTGGAAACATTTTTTCTTTTTCTATTTTTTAATTTTGTTTGCTTCTTTTCATTTTTAATTTATTAAAATGTATATTCCACACTCCTCACAATAACAAGTTGAGGCAGATTACATAACACAACACTCACAAAATGGTCAACAGCACACAACAATATAAAAAAAAAAAATGTAGCCTACAGCATATCCTCTACTGCCAGGCAATGTCCAACGGGAGCTCTTCCTTAAGTATAGGCCTGCTTAAATTCATTTTTAGAGCCTTTTTAAATATACTGTAACATTCAGTCATCCAGACTGAGTCTGGTAAACATTCCAGTGAAGTGGACCTGCAGCAGAGAAGGCTCTGTCTCTTGTTAAATCTAGTAGTATCAGCTTTATTATAGGAACTTTGAGCAGGCATTTCCTTTCAGATTTATGGTCGAAATTATTTATAAATTCTCAAAACTGAATTGACCCAGCAGTTGGAGTTGTCATAAATCATCCTGTGCATTAACAAAGCTCTGTTATATTGAATCCTCCATTTGATGGTTAGCCAATATAGGGGAGGACAGTATAGAAGTTATGTGAGTGGGCCTAGGAGTTCCCGTCAAAATGTATGCTACAATATTTTGGACAGCTACAGTGGATATAAGGTGCTCGCTGGAAGCCCAAAATATAGGGCATTCAGTTTTGAAAATGGCGCCAGCCCTTTGCCCCTATCATGTGATGGGGCTACTGGTGCCAGTGGGTAGCCCCTGTCACATGATAGGGGAAAGGATCGACACCATTTTTGAAAAATGGAGCTGCTAGGGCTGGGAGCAGAGGGATTGCTTTTGGCCCCCACCAGACCATCAGGGCAAATTTGGTCAGTCTGAGGGAGAGGGTTGGGAGGGGTGGGCAGTTGGAGGGCAGGGGGGCTATTTTTTTTAAACAAAAGGGAGAGATTGGGGCAGTACATGAATGGGTTTTTTTCCCCACAAATATTGCTTTTCTGGGGGAACTTCGGCTGCCTCCAAGGACAGCGGTGGTGGTGGTGGTGGGGAGGGGTCAAGTGTCCATCCGAGTTACGATGTTTGTCAGGAGAACCTGTGTGCACTATTTGCAAATAGTGCAAACATAAATGTTTGTATCGTTTAGTTTAAAAAAACCCAACAACATGAAATGACCTAGACAATGTCTAGGTCATTTCAAAGGAAAGCACATCCCTAACAAAAAGCAGGACTTAATGGTCCGTGAATAGTGGAGTATTGAAGTTGGCCATAGAGGCAAAAACTCATAATAAAAACTTTTTAAAATATATCCAAAGCAAGAAACCTGTGAGGGAGTCGGTTGGACCATTAGGTGACCGAGGGGTTAAAGGGGCTCTTAGGGAAGATAAGACCATTGCAGAAAGACTAAATTAATTCTTTGCTTCTGTTATTATTTAGGAGAGTTGTGGGTGGATGCTTGGACTGGTGGCAGATGACCACGCCCCCAGGGGAAGATCCCGAGAGGGACCACAGGTCAGGCTCAGAGTTAGGAGACAGACACACAACTAGTTCTTTTATTAGACAGTATACTGAACCACCAGAGGTGGCAGTAATGAGCTGGAATGCCCGGCTGGGCTGTAGTCCCTCAGATACTGGAACAGCGATCCCTGGAGGCTGAGCTGTAGAGAAACTGAAATATAGTGAGTAGGCAGGGTATGCAGAGTTCATGGACAGAACCTGATGGTAAGACTCACACAATGTCTCATAGAAGCCCAGGAGCTGGAATGAAGTAGGCCCTCGAGGAGCAAGTACCTGGTTCCAGGGAAAGTTCTGAGAGTGCGATGATAACTCACAGATGTAGTAGGCAGCGATGACTTCCAGGCAGAAGTGAATTCCGAAGAAGTCCGGAATGAGGGCCCTTGAGGAGCGAGTACTGGTTCCAGACTGCAACCTAAAAAGTAAGAGAGAACGAGGCCCCCAAGGAGCGGGTACCCCTGGTTAGTCCGAGGAGGCAGAGTAGCGTAGATAGAACAAATCCTTATCCTTTATCAGTTATCCTTGCTAACTCGAGTTGTTAGCAATCCAGAGACCTTTAAATATCTGAAGCGGATGACGTCATCTCAGGGGGACGCCCCTGAGGTTTGCACCACTTCTGGTACTTGAGGCAGAGCCACGCCACGTGCGCACCCCTAGGCATCAGGTCAACATGGTGGATTGCAGCATCGGGCCGGTCCGGGAATGCTGGACGAGGATGGCCGAAAGACGCCACAGCAGCCAGCCTTCCATCAACCCCAGAGGGAGTCACCAATGCGGTAAGGTGGGTGAAGTGGAGATATCGGGCAGCGACGGTCACAACAGCTTCCGTGTTTACTAATGAGGATGTTGGGGAGATAGCAGTTCCGGAGATGGTTTTCAGTGGTGATGAGTCAGACGAACTGAATGAAATCACTGTGAACCTGGAAGATGTAGTAGGCCAGATTGACAAACTAAAGAGTAGCAAATCACCTGGACCGGATGGTATGCATCCTAGGGTACTGAAGGAACTCAAAAATGAAATTTCTGATCTATTAGTTAAAATTTGTAACCTATCACTAAAATCATCCATTGTACCTGAAGACTGGAGGGTGGCCAATGTAACCCCAATATTTAAAAAAGGCTCCAGGGGCGTTAATAAACATGTGGATAAAGGTGAACCGGTAGATGTAGTGTATTTGGATTTTCAGAAGGCGTTTGACAAAGTCCCTCATGAGAGGCTTCTATGAAAACTAAAAAGCCATGGGATAGGAGGCAATGTCCTTTCGTGGATTACAAATTGGTTAAAAGATAGGAAACAGAGAGTAGGATTAAATGGTCAATTTTCTCAGTGGAAAAGGGTAAACAGTGGAGTGCCTCAGGGATATGTACTTGGACCGATGCTTTTCAATATATATATATATATAAATGATCTGGAAAGGAATACGACGAGTGAGGTTATCAAATTTGCGGATGATACAAAATTATTCAGAGTACCGTAGTTAAATCACAAGCAGACTGTGATACATTACAGGAGGACTTTGCAAGACTGGAAGATTGGGCATCCAAATGGCAGATGAAATTTAATGTGGACAAGTGCAAGGTGTTGCATATAGGGAAAAATAACCATTGCTGTAGTTACACAATATTAGATTCCATATTAGAAGCTACCACCCAGGAAAAAGATCTAGGCATCATAGTGGATAATACTTTAAAATCGTCGGCTCAGTGTGCTGCAGCAGTCAAAAAAGCAAACAGAATGTTAGGAATTATTAGGAAGGGAATGGTTAATAGAATGGAAAATGTCATAATGCCTCTATATCGCTCCATGGTGAGACTGAACCTTGAATACTGTGTACAATTCTGGTCGCCACATCTCAAAAAAGATATAGTTGCGATGGAGAAGGTACAGAGAAGGGCAACCAAAATGATAAAGGGGATGGAACCAGCTCCCCTATGAGGAAAGGCTGAAGAGGTTAGGGCTGTTCAGCTTGGAGAAGAGACGGCTGAGGGGGGGGATGTGATAGAGGTCTTTAAGATGTCTTGAACGAGTAGATGTGACTCGGTTATTTACACTTTTGAATAATAGAAGGACTAGGGGGCATTCCATGAAGTTAGCAAGTAGCACATTTAAGACTAATCGGAGAAAATTCTTTTCACTCAATGCACAATAAAGCTCTGGAATTTGTTGCCAGAGGATGTGGTTAGTGCAGTTAGTGTAGCTGGGTTCAAAAAAGGTTTGGATAAGTTCTTGGAGGAGAAGTCCATTAACGGCAATTAATCAAGTTTACTTAGGGAATAGCCACTACTATTAATTGCATCAGTAGCATGGGATCTTCTTTAGTGTTTGGGTAGTTGCCAGGTTCTTATGGACTGGATTGGCCTCTGTTGGAAACAGGATGCTGGGCTTGATGGACCCTTGGTCTGACCCAGCAAGGCAATTTCTTATGTTCTTATGTAACCCAAGGACCTGTCCTGGGACCAGTGCTGTTCAATTTACTCTTTAAAGGCCCAATTTTAAAAGGGCCGCGTGCGTAAAAACTGGGGGTTACGGGCGTGGCCAGGCCTTGTGCGAGGTGAGCACATTTTAGAAGTGGCCTGGCCACAAGCGTAACCCCTGTTACGGGCAGAAGTGCTGGGCCCTGCAAAAGGGATGGGACAGTGCCATTAGCCTCTGTCCTGGGGAAGCGTGCATCAGCTGCTGGCCGGCACGCAGCGTTTGCTTCTGCTCCTGAGAGAGTAGTAAGTATGAAAATTACTTTTTTTTTTTTTTTAGATAGGTAGGGTTAGTTTAGGGGTCAAAGAGGAGAGGAGAAAAGGGAAGAAGGGTAGGCAGTAGAGATGTGAATCGTGTCCTCGATCGTCTTAACGATCGATTTCAGCTGGGAGGGGGAGGGAATCGTATTGTTGCCGTTTGGGGGGGTAAAATATCGTGAAAAATCGTGAAAAATCGTAAAATCGCAAAACCGGCAGCCGGCAGGAGATCGACTGCAGGAGGTCGTTCAGCGAGGCACCGGAACCCTCGCTGAACGACCTCCTGCAGTCAATCTCCTGCCGGCGCCATTTTCCGTACGGAAAACGATTCACGGCGGGAAATCGCTCCCTGACCCCCGCTGGACCTCCAGGAACTTTTGGCCAGCTTGGGGGGGGGCCTCCTGACCCCCACAAGACTTGCCAAAAGTCCAGCGGGGGTCCGGAAGGACCTCCTGCCGTCCAATCGTGTTTGTCTATGGCCGCCGCCATTTTTCGGCGCCATTTTGGAAAATGGCGCCGGCTGAAGACAACAAGATTCAGTAGCAGGAGCCTGTTCCGGACCGCCGCTGAACCCCCAGGTTATTTAAGTCATTGGGGGTGGGGGATTTAATTTAAAGGGTCGGGGGTGGGTTTTAGGGGGTTTTAATGTGCCGGCTCACGATTCTAACGATTTATAACGATAAATCGTTAGAATCTCTATTGTATTGTGTTCCATAACGGTTTAAGACGATATTAAAATTATCAGACGATAATTTTAATCGTCCTAAAACGATTCACATCCCTAGTAGGCAGGGCTAAAGGAAAGTTCCCTCCCAGTCCGCTCCTTAATTGCAGTGGACTGGGAGGGAACTGGGCAGAGGCCTGATTGCATTGCTGCAAGTACTTTCGAAAATCCTCCCCCTGCGTGCGCGAGTCGTGGACCGCCTGCGCATGCGGATATTAAATTCCGACACGCGTGTGCACGCAGACATCATATTTTATAACATACGCCTGCCGACGCGCGCATGTTATAAAATGATCGCATCCGTGTGCGTGCGCCGTGAACCACGACACGCGCGCGCTCATTTAAAAATCTACCTTAAACGAGTGTCGTGATCAGATTTTCAAATGACACAAAAATATTCAGGGTAGTTAAAACACAGGCATGTTATGAGGATCTACGGAAAGACCTTGTGAGACTGGAGAACTTGGCATCTAAATGGCAGGTGAAATTTAATGTAGGCAAGTGCAAGGTGGTGCACAAAGGTAAAAAATAACCCTAATTTTAAATGCACAGCGATGGGTCCTGCATTAGGAGTAACCACCCAGGAAAAAGATCTAGGAGTCATTGTGGGAGTACATTGAAATCCTCAGCTTAGTATGTGGTAACAGCCAAAAACAGCAAACCATGCTAGAAATTATTAGGAAAGGAATGGAGAATAATACAGAGGATATCATAACGCCTCTGTCGTTCCATGGCGCAACCTCATCTTGAGTATTGTGTGCAGTTCTGGTCATCACATCTCAAAAAGGATATAGCAGAATTAGAAAAGGTACAGAGAAGGGCGACCACAACCATAAAGGGGATGGAATGAGTCACCTATGAGGAAAGGCTGAAGAGATGGATGAGGGTGGGGGGATATGACTGAGATTTTATGCAAAGAACACTACTTTAAGCTGTCAGATTGAAAACAAACTGGAGAAGGTATTTTTTCACTCAAGCTTAACACCCAGGCTGTAGAACTTGTTGCCAGAGGCTGTGGTCAAGTCAACTAAAGCAGGTGAGTTTAAAAAGGATCTTGACAAGTTCACGGAAGAAATGCCAATAAATAGTTATTAAGCGGGTGGGTCGGGGCGACCCATCACTTGACGTGGAGAATGAGCAGCAAGAAACGGAATCTACTTTTAGGGCTTGGCCACTGGTGGAGATAAGATGCTGCGCTCCATGGCCCTTTGCACTGATCCAGTATGGTGGTGGTTACATTCTTCAAGTGAATCAGTAAAACTGTATTGTACGTATGTCCGTTGGGTGTGGAGTGCTGAAGCGTACAGCGTTATCTTCCTGGGTGATATAAATAACTGTTCTTCCCATTCAGCTCTCATGAGAGACCCCCTCGCCTTATTCCTTTCTGTCTCTCATGAGAGGGGCATCCTGAAAGATCTTCAGTCTCTCTCTGGTTGTCTCACACATCCCCCCCCCCCCCCCCCCCCACACACACAGAAGGATCAAGTACAATAAGCTTCTGCCTGCAGCCAGGAGGGTTGGGATGGCACTGAGTGATTTATGTCCAGCGCTGCTCTTTAATCTGCCACCAGTCAGGCCCAGGCAGCCTAGGCAATTGCCTAGGCTGCCAGATTTCAAAATCAGCAAATATTCCGGCCAGAGCAGAGCCTGCTTCCTCTTGCTTTTGGGCTATGCATCCGGGCCAAGTGAAAGAGATACTGCCCTGGTGCTCTGGCCCCTGCTTTTCTCCCCCCCCTCATCGCTCTTTGATCTCCCACCACACTTCCCTCCCCTCTGTTCTCCAGTCCATTCCCCCCCCCCCCCCCCCATACTCACTGCTCTATAATCACCAAAATCTTAAATAGGGCCTTGCCACCAGTTGGCATCATAAAGCTGTAATCCTTCTCCTGGGAGGCTATGAGAGCAATACTTTAGCAGCACTTTGAAGAGCAGCAGCAGTAGTTGCCAGTATGAGGAGGAGAAGCCTGTGCTGGGAATGCAACCCAAGTCTCGCTCTTGGCAGTGCACAGAGTGTGCTGGGCTGCTGGGAAGACCAAGTTAATGTTCTCACTTGAAGGCATCTTGGATGTTCATCTGCAGGTACACAGCAGCAGTAGTAGGTGCCCTGCTGCGAAGGAGGGTCAGAGCACCACCAGGGAAAGGAAGGCACACGCCAGATCCACAAATAACTAAAAGCCCATTTACTGGCTGGTTTGGTGAGTCATTGGCAAATGCTGGACACTGCCGTGTAAGGGACCTGGGTTCAATTCCCAGGTCTAGTCTTTCACTTTCTGGGCTGTGCACTGGTGACACCTAGTGGCCAGAGTCCATATTAGCTGGTTTCTAGAAGGAACCATGGTCTGTTGCCCTGGCCAAGAGCTGTCAAGGCAATGGCTGGGCAGAGTTGGGAGGAGGATATAAAGCTAACCCACGGGTAGTTACAAATGAAGGCTTATGGCTCTTCTGTTTCCAGGGAGTCACCTTCTTAGCCTTGGAGAGCATGGAGTAGCTCAGCCAAAGTGAGGGAAGAGTCTCTCCTGGATCGTGGGCTCGAGGAGGCAAAATCTGTAGGGCCGAACTGGGCCAAGAACACACAATCAAACATCCAACGTCCACTGCAAAAGTGTGCTCCAAACAAAAAAAAAAGATAATTTATTTTAACAAAGTTCTTCGATCAGTCCAAAAGAGCCAACAGTTAAACATAAGGGAAAACGCAGACGTCTCATATCCTGTTCTTAGTGAGTCAAAAGGAGAAATCGCAGGTCACTCAGTACGTCCCTCTTCAGACTACACTAGGCCCGAACTTCTCTCTCTTCACACAATTACTTAATGTCCCGTTTATTACTTACAGCATTTGTTTGGATGGCTCCTTCTTCTGTAGTTGGAATGCGGTCTCCCAGCCCTGCTCAGAGACTCCACCTAGACACAGGCGTCCTTCGCATCCTTCTAGCTCTCCTCACAGTTCCTTTTACGCGGTAAACTCCAAAATTAGGCCCTTTAGTTTTCTCTCTGCGTTTCCCAGGGGGGAGTATCTCTGCCTAGCTCCTGCTTCTCCCGCCCTGTATCCCCTGGAGAGGGTTTTACAGCTACGTCTTCCCTCTTGCTCTGTGACTCCGGAGAAGCCCCAGCTCAAATCGGACCAGACGGTCTGTACAAAACTGTTTCATATTCCCCTCTGACCAAAAGATGACCTTTCCAGATTCACTGGAACCTTCTCAAGTCAACTTAACACAATCCTTAGGAGGAAACCACCACCTTCACGTAATACCTCCTCTAAATAATAAACTCTGCCTATTCTCTGAGGCACACAGGTACCACAAAAGAATAGGGCCAAAAATATATATGTTTTTATCACACTATAGCGCTGATCATGTACATATGTCAGCAGCACATGGGCAACTCCTCCACACACACTATGGTCTGCTTTTTTTTTTTTTTTAATCTAACATTTGTTTGTATATTTCAGAGTGATGCATAAATTAGGGGAGTTTTCCAGCATAGCTGACATTTTTGGTCAGCTCTTTTGTGTTGCTTGTTTAAATCCTGCAGTAATTGAGAGGGGAAACAAATCTTTTGGAAGCTATTAAAAAAAAAACAAAAAAAAACCCCTCACATCCTAAGTCCCCCGGCCCTGGCACTAGATTGGTTGTCTGGTTGAAAAATGTACTTGTCCTTTAATCCAAACATCATTTTATGTAGATAGTAAACATGATTTCTGCCCCCTAGTCAGATCTGAGCAAAGGCTCGTAAATTCTTCTCTTCATTCTGGTATCCCTAGCACTGCATGAGTAGTCAGCAGCAAGCCAAGATTAAACAGCAGATCTTGAAGGAATTGGCCACACTATGAAATGGAAAACAGAGCTTAATCAGGAACCTAAGGGCTTAGCTGAAATATTACAGCACCTTTGTTTTTCTGTTTTATTTTTTGTTGCATAATAATGCATACTTTTTATAGTACTATTGGATATACTTCATGCTGTACAATGCTGATAAGTATTCAGGAATGATAAGTCCTGGCCGCAAAGAGCTTAGAGTCTTGGTGGATTCCTGAGGCCACAGCAATAGGGTAACTTGCTCAAGATTGCAAGGAATGGCAAGGGGGAGACACTTTTCTAATGGATAGGGCAAGTGAATTGCGTCTTTTGATGAGAATTCTGTTTCTCTGTCTGTCCTTCTGCCATTTCGTTCCTCCTACCTCTATTAGTTATATCTTTTCTATCTGTATATCTGAAGCAGTGTTTTGAGAAACAGGCAGTCTTTCCAGAACATAGTCCAGGATTTATCTTGTAATTCTAATTCCCTCACCACAGATTCTGTATATCTGGTATTTACCTTTTATGTTCTCATAATTGTTAGTCATGTGATGTGTTAGTGTGAGAACTCTGAGTTCATTAAATACATCCTTAGCCAGAGTTGGTTAGATTCTTTTGATATTCTTTTTATGATTGTTAATATTGTATATTGCTTTTGTTTTGAATTTTATGCTGCTGGTAATATTTTGTGATTATATTTGTTTTATGATATTTTTATGATTAACATTATACATTGCTTAGTCTATGGTGCATAAGCAATTCACATACTTCCTTCAGTTTTCTCATTCAGGTCTTCAATGCAAATGCACCTCAGCTTACCATAAACATCTAGATGGCAAACTGATCTCTATTTATCCGCTAATATCTCATTTCATGAAATGTATATGCCAGGTCAAGCCCCTGGTACAAAAGCATTTTGTTCCATGGGACCTGAGTGTGGTCCTTTCCTAACCAATGAAGCCTTCTTTTGAACCACTGAAGTCAGCTTCTCTAAAGTACTTGCCATGGAAAGTGGTGGGCCTCATCACAGTGCTTTCATCTAGAAGAGTCAGCTAACTCCAAGCTGTCATCCACTATCTTCCATACATGCAATTCTTCCACAACAGGGTGGTTCTTTGTACCCACCCAAAGTTTCTGCTAAAGGTAGTCTTGACGTTCCATATCAATCAAGCCATTGTATTGCCTACTTTCTTTCCAGCACACGAAAGTGAAAAAGCACTACATACTCTGGACTGCAAAAGGGCTTGGCATATTACAAGAAACAAACATCTGCATCGTAAAACCTCCCAACTATTCACCTCATACGATCCCAAAAGACTAAGGAGTAGCAGTCGCCAAGTGTACCTTGTCTAACTGATTAACTGAGTGCATTCACCACTACGATTCCTTAGCAGGACTGCAAGTCACAGACTCTGTGAAGGTTCATCAGGTGAGAGCTTCTGTTGCTCATCTTTGAGAAGTACCTATAGAAGATATCTGCAAAGCTGCAACTTAGTCTTCCATTCATATCTTTATATCCCATTACTATCTTGATAACCTCTCAAAGACAGACAATAAATTTGGACAATCAGTTTGTGAAGTCTGTTATCAGTGTAGTTCACTCTTCCTTGGTTTGGTCCGGGTTGCTTACTAAGTAAACACTTGACTGAAACCCTCAGCTTGGGAATTCATCCTGCTTATCAATGGAAATAGCAAGTTTGCTTACTGTAAACCGGTGTTTTCTGTAGAAAGCAGGATGAATTAGTCATGGAATACCTGGCTGTCTCCGTTGAGTGTCGATTACATAGCTAGATTAGCTCTGGTATTAACCAAGGAGTCTCATGAGGCAATGCCCATGAGGGAACTCATGTATATGCTGAGTAAAGCTCAAAGCTGTATTAGCTTGGAGAGATGAGTCTGTTCGGTGCCAGTGGATGACGTCACCCACATGTAATGATTAATTCATCCTGCTATCTTCAGAAAACACTGTTTACAGTAAGCAAACTTGCTGCTCAGAGCAGTGATGTTGGGTCTGCTGATAGACTTATTCAGTATATCTCTGGAAATGGGCATAGTGCCACAAGAGGGAGCATGACGCACCAATTTAGGAAGCCTATCCCATGCATACGGTGCAGTAAGGAAAGAATAGTCAAGTATCTACAGTCGCATGGATTGCAGGATCCGAGGCAGCATGGTTTTACAAGCAGAAGGTCATGTCAAATGAATCTGAATTTTTTGATTGGGCGACTAGAGAATTAGATCAGTGATGAGCACTCAATAGGATTTATCTGGATTTCAGCGAAGCTTTTGACACTATTCCGCATAGGAGGCTCATGAACAAAATGAGAAGCCTGGGAATGGGTCCCAAGATGGTAGAATGAGTTACAAATTTATTGACTAATAGACAACAGTGAGCGGTGGTAAACGGAACCTACTCTGAGGAGAGAAGAGTGATAAGTGGAGTACCTCAAGGATTGGTTTTGGGACTGGTTCTGTTCCATATCTTTGTGAGCAACATATAGTTTGCTTTCCATTAGAAAATGCTTGATTCCTATGCATCATTAATACCCTTCAGCTATTTAAAAGTCTGTATCATATTTCCCCTATCCCACCTCTCCTTCAAGGTATATGTTTTAAGATCCTTCAGTATCCCAGGATCCACGCACAATCTCTTCCAGCCTTTCTCTACCTAACACAAACAACTCGTTCTCATCTGACGTCAGAGACCTTGGAGCATGGCTAGATAATCATCTAAACCTAAAAAAGTTCGTAAACAATACTACAAAGGACTGCTTTTACAAACTGCAAGTCCTTAAAAAACTTAAACCCCTCCTTCACTTCTCCGACTTCAGGCTAGTACTGCAATCCATCATTCTTTCCAAGCTCGACTACTGCAACTCCCTGCTACTAGGTATTCCCGCCAACACTATCAAGCCATTACAGATGGTTCAGAATTCAGCGGTTAGAATTCTAACTAGCACTAACAAAAAAGACCATATCACCCCAATCCTTCGGAGCTTACATTGGCTCCCCATTAAACAAAGGATACTCTATAAGGTACTCACTATCATCCACAAAGCGACAAACAATCTAGCCCCCATCACATTAAGCTCTCAACTCCAACCGCACACTTCCTCCAGACCAATCAGAAGCGCATACAGAGGAACACTGCATGCTCCGCAAATAAAATCATCATTGAGCAAACGAGCGCTATCTTCAGCAGGCCCACACCAGTGGAACACGCTTCCCCCAGATCTTAGACTAGAACCCAGTTATCAAGAATTCAAAAAAAGACTGAAAACTTTTCTCTTCCAACAAGCTTTCCCAGACGCTTAATCTTACTATGACTGACAGACTTCCATCCCTTAACTATGGACACTGTATAAAGTACTACTTTTAAGAATCTGCAACTGGACAATTATCTTTGAGCTCAAAAATTCACTTTATTTCATATATATATTAGGCATTGCTTATATTTATATTTATTGCTACGTTAAATAGTTATACTTCTTATATAAAATATTATATTTCTTTATTTATTACCAGTTAAAATATTATCACTTTATTTAGCACTATGTTAAATTGTCAACCAGTTATACTGTTCCATATGTTATACGGTTCCATGTAAAGCTCCGCTATCTGTTGAGCAGTTCTTCGTTTTATGTAAACCGGATTGATTTGTAGTCCCTACAAGAACTTCGGTATATAAAAATTAAAAATAAATAAATAAATAAATCATCTCATATGGCTTTCCATACAGACCTCATACTATTTTGGATGCCTTTCTCTGGACCACTTCCATTCTGCCCTTATCCTTTTTTAAGATGGGGTCTCCAGAACTGAACACAGGTGGTGCCTCACCAAGGATCTGTATAGTGGCATTATCACCTCCTTTTTCCTGCTCATAATGCCTCTTTCAAAGCATCCCAGCATCCCTCTAGCCTTAGCCACTGCCATATCATCTTGCTTTGCCACCTTGAGATCAATGGGACAAGGCAGTGGCTATGGAAGAGGGATGCTGGGCTGCATCAAAAGAGGCATAACCAGCAGGCAAAAGGAAGTGATAATGCTGCTCTACTGATCCTTGGTGAAGCCCCACTTGGAATAATGTGCTCAGTTATGGAAACCTCAGCTCAAAAAGGATAAGGACAGAATGGAAGCAGCTATGTATTTGGCTGATTTTCTGAATCAGATTTATTATTTAATTGGTTGCTATACATAGGTTGACCATTACAAATATACAGTAAACACTGTGACTTAACTACATTGAACTAGCCAGGAGTTGCCTGCCTTCCTGAAACTGTACCAGTATGAAGTGCACACAGCAGGATTTGCCCTTTAATCCTGGTTCCTTCTTGGACAGTTTGTTATACAAATTAAGGCAGATGCTTTTGAACTCTAATGCAGATAAACATGGGTGCTTAGTCTTCCTCCAATTTCTGGGTTGGATTTGAGCAATGATCCCCAGTCCACAGCAGCAGAAATCTGATTTGATCATATTTAATGCTCTTTCTCTGTAATCACTGTAACCTGTTAGCCATTTGTATTTGTCTCTTAATGGATCCCCATTATGATATTAACGCAAGGCGCAAACACTGGGAAGGGAGATGCCAAGCTGGGCATGATAGTGTGCATTCAGAAGGTGAACGAGAGACATAGTTTGCCCTGCTTCTGTTAAGACTGGATCACACAGTTGCTGGATCCCATTGGTAGAGGTGCGAAAAATTAATTTTATGATTTGGGAATTAAACTGAGAAATTGCCATCCTTTGCAAAAATCTTTTTGGACCAGGACTTAGGCGGGAATCTGTTTTGATGAAGTGCTGTGAGACTGAGAGCACTCGGAAATGCAATGGAAAATTGGTGGGTTGATTGTTATATTCCCGCAGAGTTCAGAAGAGCATAATTTTCGTTTTGCAAATAGTTGGCAAAGGAGAGAATGCCCATTGTTGCTACTGATGTAGCAAAAAAAAAAAAAAAAAAAAAGTTTGTACACCTCTGTTGCTGAGATGCTGCAGATTACTTCCCTGCTCTCAGGGATTAGAACGGAGGCACAAGGAGATGAAGGGGTACATTTTCAGTAATCCACCTAGCTAAGTATGTACATTCTTTTCAGCCTTCCCAAACTGACCTGATCTTCACATACAAACTGTCTGCATAGCTTAGGGCAGTGTTTCCCAACCCTCTCCTGGAAGCACACCAAGCCAGTTGGGTTTTCAGGATTGCCACAATGAATATGCATGAGATATATTTGCATACCCTGGGTCTCCAATCTATGCAGATCTATCTCATGCATATTCATTATGGATATCCTGGTTAGGTGTGCCTCCAAGAGAGGATTGGGAAGCACTGGTTTAGATGGTTGTGCAGATAAAAAGTACACTCTTCTCCAGTGGGAGCGCAAAGTATAAGGATTGAGTATGATGTGCTTACTAATTACGCTCCTCCCAGGAATGCCTCATTTTTACTGCAGCTAAACGTATGGATGTGTGGAAAATACATGTGTACTTTTAGGAGGTTGAAAATCCATACAGATATATTTAACCTGCATTACCCATGATTCTATCTGCATAATTCCTGTCTAAGGCTTTGAGAATTTACTCTAAAGGTCACACCCAGAGAGTGGATAGTAGAGCCGGGATGAGAACCAAAGGGACAGAGTTTCTCAAAATCTCAGAGAGCAAGCAACTGAGCCAGGATTTGAACACAGGGAGCCCAACTTTCAGAATTGCAGTTGATCGAGTTGCCTCTGCTGCTCAACCAGTCGCAAGTGCAATCCCTCAGTCTGCAAGAACATTTCTAAATTCAAACAGGAAACATATTCTTGGCGGGCAACAATCCTGTCTGAGAATGAAATGGAAGCATTCCTGCAAAGTCACAGATGTACTGTGCAATGACTAACACACAACGCCAGTTGGCTTGCAAGTTTACTGAACAGTGAGCACCAGGCAACTCTTCCAGCCTTTCTACACACTCTAAGAGCAGTCAAGAGCCAGCCCAGTTCCTTGGCAGAAATGATGGCTGGGGACAGTGAGGCTTGAGCTTCCAGCTGCTCTCCAGCTCACCTGGATGACTGTTATGTACCCAAGCGTGAGTGATCTTCATTCTGTCTACCCTGAAAAGATGAAGGGTTGAGTTGATCATGTAGAAATTTCAACCCATGGCTTGTATTGCTCCTACTTATTATTTCTATAGTGCTACTAAACATGCAGTCACTGTACAAATATAGGGAAGAAAGGCTCTCTCCATAGAGCTTACAATGTAGTTAAGGCAAACATACAGCACAAATAAGGGAGACCTGGTATTTTGTTTATTAAGAAAATGGTGGAAACCAACCAGCATTTGATCAGAAGAAGCATGGTTTAAAAAGAGCTTCAAAAGATTGGGCCTTTAGAACTGGTTTGAATAAGGCCAGAGAGGGAGCATGACGCACCAGTTTAGGAAGCCTATCCCACGCATACGATGCAGTAAGATGGAAAATGCAGAGTTGGTTGTTGGCGATGGAGGTGGACATAGAAAAAGGGACTTGCATGAAGGGAGTTCGTGAGGAGTGGCATAGGTATAGGGAAAGATGAGGAACAGCAGAATGAATGTACTTTGTAGGTGAGTAAGGGATGCTCGAACTGTATGTGTAAGCAGGTAGGAAGCCAATGTAATGGCTTAAGAAGGCTAAAGAGGTTAGGGATGGCTGAGATGGGATATGATAGAGGTCTTTAAAATCACGAGAGCTCTAGAACAGATAAATGTGAATCTGTTATTTACTTTCGCATAATAGGACTGGGGGCACTCCATGAAGTTAACAAATCAGAGAAAATTCTTTTTCACTCAACGCGCAATTAACCTCTAGAATTTGTTGCCAGAGGATGTGGTTAGTGCAGTTAGTGTAGTTGGGTTTAAAAAAGGATTGGATAAGTTCTTGGAGGAGAAGTCCATTAACGGCTATTAATCAAGTTTACTTAGGGAATAGCCACTGCTACTAATTGCATCAATCCTGTAACATATACCAATGCAAGGGACACTTGTGTGCTGGTATTGCTTATGTACGGTGGCTCTTGTTCAAGGACAGCCAATTTTATGGGTGTCCTTCTTTGTAGCCCCGTCTATTAGTCTTTATTATCCAAAATTCAATGCAAATTTTTGTGTTTTTCTATTTTTTGAACCGTTTTCTTGTTATCTAAAAAGATCCCCTTATCTCCCCGTTTTATGAGGCGACCCGCTACTTGTTTGTCAATACTTATCAGGGCATCCGTCTCAATTTCTTGTCACGGGAATCGCGTCTGCCTGCCCGACATGGGCCATGTTTTGGCACTCTTGTGCCTGCTTCAGGGGCTACCGGGGGGGGGGGGGGGGGGTTGTGCTGTGTCCTAACCAGGTACTCGATATCTGTTTGTTAGTTCTCCGGTTTCGTGTTGACCATGTTTCTACTCGTGGACGGCGCCTACCTTCTGTGTGAAGGTAGGCGCCTACCTTCTGTGTGAAGGTAGGCGCCGTCCACGAGTAGAAACATGGTCAACACGAAACCGGAGAACTAACAAACAGATATCGAGTACCTGGTTAGGACACAGCACAACCCCCCCCCCCCCCCCCCGTAGCCCCTGAAGCAGGCACAAGAGTGCCGAAACATGGCCCATGTCGGGCAGGCAGACGCGATTCCCGTGAGAAGAAATTGAGACGGATGCCCTGATAAGTATTGACAAACAAGTAGCGGGTCGCCTCATAAAACGGGGAGATAAGGGGATCTTTTTAGATAACAAGAAAACGGTTCAAAAAATAGAAAAACACAAAAATTTGCATTGAATTTTGGATAATAAAGACTAATAGACGGGGCTACAAAGAAGGACACCCATAAAATTGGCTGTCCTTGAACAAGAGCCACCGTACATAAGCAATACCAGCACACAAGTGTCCCTTGCATTGGTATATGTTACAGAATTATTATTGAAGGGAAGAGGTTGGTTGATGAACAGTGAATACTAATTGCATCAATGGCATGGGATCTTCTTAGTGTTTGGGTAATTGCCAGGTTCTTGTGGCCTGGTTTGGCCTCTGTTGGAAACAGGATGCTGAGCTTGATGGACCCTCGGACTGACCCAGTATGGCAATTTCTTATGTTCTTATGAAAAGGGGCTATATGGGCATAGAGACACGAGCCGTCAGTGTGCACGAGTGTTACCAGCGAGCGGCTCAGACACTAGGGATCTTTCAGCAGCAGAACAGTTTACAAAGACTGTTCAGAGCTGCATATGGTAGCACCAGTGTCTAGAAGGATTAATGGTGAAAGATGAGGAGAAGAGGGATGAGAAACAGAGGAGATCTATAAGGAAAAAGAAGCCCCCCCCAGAAAATGAGGGGGGGGGAGGAGAAATAGTCCATCCTTAAGACGTGCTTATTTGGCATTTTCTTATGTAGTTACAGATCGCAGTGAGCAGAAGCGCCCCCTCACTCCTCCTCCTCTTCCCGAGCAGTGGAAGACTCACTGGGCCGCATGGGGAGGATGGTAATTAAGCTCAGAAGGGGAGTCCCGATGTTAAGCTATAAGCCTGTCTTTAAATAGTAATGCACATGCGGTGTGATGTGCTGGGCCCTCAGGTGCCTGTTGACACCGTGCTAGGAGCTGACACTGTGGGATTTTTTTTATTTTTTTTATTTTATTCATATCAAAGCCAAATTGAAGAAAGTGTTCTCTGCTCATCTGCATAAAGCGTTATGATTCTGCCCGAGGCGGCGAGCAGCAGGGAGTGATTAACAAAACTGTTTCTTCTCTGCTCTCTTAATGTGCCACTTGTCACCAGGAAGTCTGAGGCGCCGTGTACCGCGCGGCATCTGCAGCGGGCCCCCTCCCCCCCCCCCTCGCTGGCTGCCCAAACGACATTGCCGTCCTGACTCCCGAGGGGCGGTCAGGTGGAGTCCTTTTCCGCGTGGGAGGCCTCTTCCTGGACTGCCTGTCGCTGGCGCTCTCCTGCATCGGGCCTGAGCAGAGCCTAGGGCCTGCTGATCAGGGTTCAAGCAGCGTGGTCTGCATCAGTGCGTCCCAGCGCCTCCATTGCACAGGGCGCTGCCGGTTCGTTAGAATATACCTCCGTCCTGCGGTGTTCAGTGAGAAAACTGAAAGGGAGGATGGAGCTCATGAGATCTTGGGAGAAAGAGTCAAGGGTCTTAAGACTGCCAACTGCTCTGACACATCTCCAGGGCAAAGGTTTGAATAAAATTCCTTGCTGCAGAATTTCCTTGCTACAGAATGCCCTGCGTGTCTGAAACAGTTAAAATGATATATACCCGATGGAGTGAGTTACTGTGTCTGTGGTCAGTCACAATGAGAGGAGAAGGTGGGACAGATAACAGTATCTGCTCTGAGCACCCGCACGCACATTGGAGGTGATTGCAGCGGCTGCCAGATAATTCTCTCCCTACTCATGAGCTCTGATCAGTTTTCAGCAGCCAGGGTTGATAGTGCAGGATGGGTACAACAAGTAGCATGTGCGAGGTCTGGACAACCTCTTACAAGGTGTCTTCACTACTTGTTCTCTTCTCTTCATCCACTCTGTCTCCCCATCTGGTTTTCATCAGGGAAACGTCACATGGGCCTCTTCCCTTACCCTTTCCCATTCAGTTCCTAACAGGGACCCATAATGCACAACCTTTTCCACACCCCTTCCTGTCCAAGTATATCGAAGAGCCCTCATGTTGGCTGTGTTGGAGCCTGGTGCTCATTATTTATTATTATTATTATTTTTTAGAACATTCTTGAAATCTCCATGTAGGGCGCAACTGGAATCCGTGCGAAGGTGTGATCTTGCAGAAGGGTTATGCAGTTAGATGAGGATAAAGGAACATACCTTCTATTCTACAGCACCCCCATGGGAATCTGCTGAAATAATTGTTTCCTATATTTATAGTAGATTAAGAACCCAAAAGGAATTGTGGATTTTTGTTCAGAAAATATAAGGGAGAAGCATGTTCTTTACTTTCTTTTTGGAGAAACCTTAAGCCCAAGGTGGGGTGGAATAACAGCCTAGTGGTTAGAGCAGCGGGCTACGAGCCGAGGAGACCAGCGTTCAAGTCCCACCATCACTCCTTGTGACTTTGGGCAAGACACGTCACCTTCTATTACCTTAGGTACAAACTTAGAGGTAGATTTTAAAAGCCTTGAATGTACAAAAATGCCCACATAAGTGCATAAGTGGGCCATGTGAGAGCTGTAGGCGGAAAAGGGGCATGGGCATTCCAGAGGCAGGGCCAGCACTGACGCACGTAGCCCCTAATTTTCCTCTGCCGGCCCATGTTTGTTACACACAACTTTGCTACAGCTCCTTCAGTAGGCAGAGAGAGACTCATTATAAGGTTCAGCCTGACACTCTATATATGGACCATTGCAAGGGGCTCTTTGATTCGGGGTGATTTTTCGGGAGATGGGTTGGGGGGGGGGGTTACAGACACATTCAGGGGTATTCATTGTAAAATTGATATCATTAAAGAATTTTAGTCCTTATAAGTGATGAAAACTCATTGCAGTCTCTGCTAGCTGCATTGTACAAATCAACCAGTTTTCATCACTTATAAGGTCTAAAATTCTTTAATGATATCAATTTTACAACGGATACCTCTGAATGTGTCTGTAACACCACCCTCCTAACCCCAACCTACCTCCCGAAAAATCACCCCGAATCAGTGCCCCCTTACAATGGTCCATATATAGAGTATCAGACTGAGCCTTATAAAGAGTCCCTCTCTCCGTAAGATATGCATGTAAAACTGCAGACATGTGAAGAGTATTTTATAACCTATGGGTATACTTTATAAAACAGCGTGTCGCATATCTTTCTATGTGGCGAGATACGCACATTTATGGGTGCACGCGCGGCCCTTTTAAAATCTACCCATTAGATTGTAAGCCTTCTGGCTTTAGCTATCGCCTTGTCACATTGTTTCGCCGACTTCAGATCATTAGACACTATCACTCCAAGGTCCCTCTCCTGCTCCATGCACATCAGCCCATTGAATACATTTCTTTCGGATTTCCACACCCCATATGCATGACTCTGCATTCCTTGGCATTGAATCTCAGCTGCCATATCTTCGACCAGTCTTTCAGCTTCCTTAAGTCCCGTCTCATTCTCTCCACTCCTTCTGGCGTGTCCACTCTGTTGCAGATCATAGTATCATCTGCAAAAAGACAAACCTTACCTTCTATCCCTTCCGCGATGTCGGTCACAAAGATATTGAACAGGACCGGTCCCAACACCGACCCTTGCGGCACTCCGCTCATCACCGCTCTCTCTTCCGTGTAAGTTCCATTTACCATCACGCATTGTCTTCTGTCCTTCAACCAGTTTGCTATCCAGGCCACCACCTTGGCACTCACTCCCAAGCTTCTCATTTTATTCACAAGCCTCATGTGTGGGACCATATCAAAAGCTTTGCTAAAATCCAAGTAGATGACATCGAGTGCTCTTCCTCGATCCAGTTCCTTAGTCACCCAATCAAAAAAGTCAATCTGATTTGTCTGACAGGATCTTCTCCTGGTGAATCCATGCTGCCTCTGGTCCAGCAGTTCTGCTGCTTGTAGATAGTTCACTATTCTTTCCTTCCACAGCGATTCCAATACTTTTCCCACCACAGAGGTGAGGCTAATCGACATGTAGTTTCCAGCCTCCTCTCTGCTCCCACTTTTGTGTAGAGGGACCACTGCCGCTTTTCTCCAATCACTCAGCACCACTTCTGTTTCCAGGGATCTATTGAACAGCGGAGCCGCCAGCACATCTCTGAGCTCTTTCGGTATTCTGGGATGAACCTCATCAGGCCCCATGGCTTTGTCCACTTTCAGTTTGCTTAGCTCTTCCCATACATTCTCTTCTATGAATGGAGTTTCATCCATTCCATTTCCCTCCAGTTTCTTGTTTACTAGCGACGGTCCTTCTCCAGGGTTTCTTTAGTGAACACCGAACTGAAGTATTCATTTAATATTTCTGCCATTTCTTCATCTGTTTCCACCCATTGATCCTTTCCACCTTTCAATTTCACTATACCGCTTTGGACTTTTCTCTTTTCACTGATGTATCTGAAAAATGTTTTTTCACCTTGCTTTACCTCTTTGGCAATCCTTTCTTCCGCTTGACTTTTTGCTTTCTTGATTTCTTTCTTCGTCTCCTTCAGTTTTACCAGATATTCTACCTTGTGATCCTCCCTTTGGGATCTTTTATATTTCTTAAACGCTGTTCTTTTATCTTTTATTTTATCAGCCTCCTCCTTTGTGAACCAGATAGGTTTCATTCTTTTCTTGCTTTTCTTAACTTTTCTAACATACATATTAGTCGCTTCAGTAATTGCTCATTTTAGTTTGGCCCACTGTTGTTCCACATCTCTCATTTTCTCCCAGCCTTCTAGTTCTTCCTCCAGGTACTTCCCCATTTCAACAAAGTACGTGTTTTTGAAACTCAAAACCCGGGTCTTTGTGCGACTTCTCTGTATCATATTAGTGATATGAAACCATACCGTTTGATCACTGGTGCTGAGGTGGGCCCCCACCCGGACATTAGAGACATTATCTCCATTAGTAAGCACTAAATAGAGTATAGCTCCCTCCCTCGCAGGATAAGGATTTTTAGAGATTTGAGAGACTTTTTGAGAAGCGTTTAACTTTTTGACCTTCATTTGAAAGGAAGGTTTTTCCACCCTTCCTTTCCCAGTTTTTCTTTAAGGGGACTGAAGATTTTCTCCCTAGTTCTCCTCTGGAGAAAGAGAAATGGTGCCTCTATGGCAGAACTGTCTGTTGAAGAAGGGATACCCATTCGGTACCCAGTGAACAGATAGAGAAGGCGAAAGAAGTGGCACCCTCAAGGTGTTCCTCCATACCTATCTGGTATAGAGGAGAAATAACAAATAGCCATCCAATACAGCAGAAGAACCAAAAGAGATGCCCAGAAGCATCAGAGAGGATGAGGCAAAGCATCGATAAGATTCATTTACCATACATAAGAATCCTAACTTGGAGGAAGAATCTTCATACAGTGACCTGAGAATCCCTAAATTCAGAAAGGGAAATTGCTAGGGCTCAGTAACAGACATGAGCGACTACTTAATTTATGTTTGAATTCTTTGTTTTGGACTGTGCTTTTACCAAGGAGACAGTATGTGCTAGATTAGTTGTACTGAGCAAATTCTTCAGTAAAGTCTATGTTGGAACACCATCAGCATGTCCCACATCAAAAAGGACAGTAAAGCCAATCCCCAAGGGACGTAAAGGTTTATCCTCCCCTCCCCTCTGCTTCTGAGGAGCCCCCAGCCTGAGAAACAACAAATGGGTAGTGGAGACTCAGTCCTGGTATTGAGTGTGCCCCGTGACTCATTAAGGATTCCCCAAGTCAGTTACATCCATAATCTTTGCCTGTTTTCCCTTCAAAGTAGAACATCTACCTTCTCTTCTGAAAACAAATCTTATTGTTGTTGCAGATGAGACTCAACCAGTAAAGCTTCATTCACAGCAAACTAATTAGAGATGCCTTTTTAATTAGTGTAGGATTCTCTTGGAACAAATGAGCTGAAAATGAACCTGTACTGTCGCACCTGGTTGAGCAAAATGTTTTTAAACCATCTCTTCTTTTTCCTGTGTACAGTGGATGGCGGAGGAGAGAGGGGGAAGGGGTCTTGGCTCTTGTTCATATGCAGCCAGCAGAAAAGTATTGCCTGGGACAGAGTAAGCTCCAGTTCATTATGGTTAGGGTAAGAATATAAGAAAATGCCATACTGGGATAGACCAAAGGTCCATCAAGTCCAGCATCATGTTTCCAACAGTGGCCAATCCAAGCTACAAGTACCTGGCAAGTACCCAAAAACTAAGTCTATCCCATGCTAATGATGCTAGTAATAGCAGAGGACATTCCCTAAATCAACTTGATTAATAGCAGGTAATGGACTTCACCAAGGACTTATCCAAACCTTTTTTAAACCCAGCTACACTAACTGCATTAACCACATCCTCTGGCAACAAATTCCAGAGTTTAATTGTGCATTGAGTGAAAAAGAACTTTCTCCGATTAGTTTTAAATGTGCCACATGCTAACTTCATGGAGTGCCCCCTAGTCCTTCTATTATTCGAAAGTGTAAATAACCGATTCACATTTACCTGTGCTAGACCTCTCATGATTTTAAAGACCTCTATCATAATCCACCCTTTGCCATCTCTTCTCCAAGCTGATCAGTCCTAACCTCTTTAGTCTTTCCTCATAGGGGAGCTGTTCCATCTCCTTTATCATTTTGGTTGCCTTTCTCTGTACCTTCTCCATTTCAACTATATCTTTCTTGAGTTATGGCAACCAGAATTGTACACAGTATTCAAGGTGCGGTCTCACCATGGAGCAATACAGAGGCATTGTGACATTTTCCATTTTATTCACCCTTCCCTTCCTAATAATTCCTAACATTCTGTTTGCTTTTTTGATTGCCGCAGCACAATGAGCCGACGATTTCAATGTGTTATCCACTATGACACCTAGATCTCTTTCTTGGGTTGTAGCACCTAATATGGAACCCAACATTGTGTAATTATAGCATGGGTTATTTTTCCCTATATGCAACACCTTGCACTTATCCACATTAAATTTCATCTGCCGTTTGGATGCCCAATTTTCCAGTCTCACAAGGTTCTCCTGCAATTTATCACAATCTGACCATGTTGTCCAAGGGGACAAGCTGAGCCAGTCTTGGTTTTACATCATTGCATGTTTCCCCTTTGAGATCCCTGAGGAAAGTAGGAACTACATCTCCCTCCATTCAATGGGATAAAACTAGGACTGGTTTAGCTTATCCCCATGGACATAGAGCTGTAAGATCACCCTAATTATAGGACAGTTTCTCATGACTGACCCTCAAGAGGGTTGGTTTTTTTTTCAACTAAATGCATTATTTCCACAATATACAAGCACATGGGAAAAACTTGCCCTCCCCTGTCCCCTTCTCTCCTATTCTTCATCTTTCCTGAGCCCCTAGTCTCATTCCCCTGCCATCCATCTCTCCTCTGGTTGCTTTGCCCATTGATGCTAATTAGAACTGAAAAGGACATTCTGCGCATGGCTTTTCAATGCAGATTTTATTTTCTCCGGCAATACGCTACAATGCATGTAATGTTTTTTGACATGGACGAATTTTACAAAGATGGCATCTCTCCTTGCCCTTGACGCTAATAATGAAGTCTGGACAGGAAGAAAATGCATGTTTCCAGGATAGAAAAGGCTTGGTTATTAAATGCATAGAGTAAAACGATTATTCCAGAAAGCAAATGTGGGTATCTGTGAAAATTGGGTTTAAAATACCATGCAACTAATGTTACATTTCAGGCTTTGAGGTCCCTGGAAGCTAACATTAGTGCATGGCTGTGTATAGTGAAGTACAATTCTTGAACACCTCAATGCATGGTAACAAAACCTTTGTTCAGATTCTACTGGTAAATATAGTAACATAATTACAGAGTAAAGGATGGCAGATTTGGATTTTTAGATTTAATTATTCGCTTTTCCAAATCTGAGCTCAAGGCAATTTACAGTCAGGTACAGTCACTCCCAGGCATCGTGAAAGGCAGATACAGTCATACCGCTGCTGTTAGGGTCGTAACTGTCGCTCAGGGCAGGTTATCCCAGTGCCGCCTTGGAAGCCCGATGCAGTCCTGCCACTGCTGTTTGGGCTGTGCCTGCTTCTCCAAGCAGGTTACCCTCATCCAGCCACAGTTTATTGCTCTGCACAGCACCGTGTACCCTGTTGGCGCTAGATGATTGCTATCAGCAGGTGAGGACATCAGTGGGAATTGGAGGGATGGCACAATCGGCTCCAACTCGGATTAGAATGGTTGGTGCCCTGGAGAAATGCTGGTGAGAATATTCTGTGCCCCCCCCTGCCGTTGGAAGGAAGTAGACCTCGCAAGAACAGGAGCAGTGTGAGCCAGACTCTCGTGAGAGAAGGCCCCTGCGGTTAGACCTGAGGAATGGCAGACCTCGTCCTCTCCTGGCAGAGCTACCACCGATGGACCCGTTTACTAAAGGTTTTCTCCCATTGGGTGTCGAGGAAAATGCTTCCTAAATGACCTCCTTAGATTGTTAAGGCCGCCTTGAGCTTGGGATGGAAAGGAAAGTCATTGAATCCCAATCTGAGACAGTAACTCTGGACTCGCTTTGCAATGCGGTTGGTTGGAGATGAAGTCTCTGGATCTGTTAATGATTTACACTGTAAATAGTGGACATGTGCAGCTTCTCTGATGCATCGTGATACCAGACTTTTATCTCAAGTTGCTAAGCTGGCTGCTTATTAAAGGGCTCTGAGCCAAAGTGCAAAAGCTTTGCTAAGTTTACTAGGCACCTAAATTTCTGAACTTTCTAAAATCCGCACTAAATTTCTCTGGAGAGAGATTTTTTTTAGAAAATACCTTTCTGAAAGCGCAAATGGGCTGGCCTCTTTCCCTCTGTTGTCGAACAGGTATCTCTTGCCTGAGAGGACACACGGGGAGAGGTTTCTCTGGGCCGATCTTTGTCTGATGGTCTGGATTTGACTCGGTTTCTAGAGAGGCCACTCTAGCGAGACTGGGTGCTTACACATTACCTTTGTCATAAAAGGACTTATTTTTGGTGGGGGAGGGGGGGGGAAATAAATAAAAATATGGATCTTCCCTAGTGTCTGCAAGTCCAGCTAGGAGGCTTTGGCCGTAAAGATGCAATTTGTACTTAGATTCCCTTTAAATTCTGAATTAAGTTGCAGGATGTTAGACATCTATTTTATGTTGCTTCTCATTTCAAATCCTTCCTGAAGAAAACGTCTTGAACAAACTTCTTCGTAGTATTCCCACTGGGGAGAGGCCTGCAGCGTTCTGGTGCTTTCACGGGACATTCCCGGGCCCGAGCATGATCACTGCCATTCAAATCGGTGGCACCGGAGCAGGTTACCTTAGCAACGGGTGTATCCATGGTGCAGTAAATTGCTGGCCGCACACTCTGGGGATGTAACTTTCCAGCGTTAGCATTACAGCTGGTTTGCTTCCTGCTACGGGAGGGATGGGCTTCGACGCGGCCTCACTGGGTCTCGGGGGGGGGGGGGGGTGTTTCTTGGGCCGCGGCGGGATGAGCTCCACGGTGGCCCAGTCGGGCCTCCGGAGTCGTCTTGGGCCGCGGTGGAATAGGCTCTGCCACAGCCCCGGGGCCTTCTCAGGCCGCAGCGGGATGGGCTCTCCCGTGCCTCCAGGGCCGTCAGGCGAGTCGTGTTCCTCCTTAAAGGGAGAGGAGGATGCGGCAGGGGTGCGTGCTGCCAACCCCTAACATTTTGCCACCTGAGACGGCTGCCTCATTATAGAACCGCCCCTGTATAACTGACAGTGCTGTTTATTGCTGGTGAGAGATGAGAAATGTGAGTGAGGAAAGCCCGGGCAGCTGCTGTTTGGCCAGTAGAAGGCGCTCTTGCTGTCTCTTGGGCTGATCTGTAGATCTCCTCTTTCTGTACCAAGCGCCTGCTGGTTCCAGGCCTGACTCAGCTGTGTATACGCACAGAGGACGGCGCTCTGATGTCTGGTGAATATTGTATGACAGACTAATTCTCAGTAAAATTCATGCTGGGTATGTTTCCCGTAGACACAATACTGGAGGAAACCTTTAGTCACGAGGCCCCTTAGCTGGCCACTCTTCCATTTCTTTTTTTTTTTTAAACAGCAGATCACTCTTCTCCTAATTCAGAAAGCCAGTTGGGTAGAAATCTTTTCTGAGGCTGCATCCTACTAATGCGCAGTATCGTCCACCACTGGCAAGAGACGAGTAGAAGAGAAGATGCAATCTCCCTGAATTGGGACCCCTTTCCAGGTTCCCTGCACCTGGCTGCCCTCTAACCTTCCCTGCAGAGCCCTTTGCAGCAGCGACGCAGCGCGCTAAGTAAACGTGACAGCCGACTGAGGGGGGGGGGGGGGGGGCTGGGCAGAGCCTCCGACTGAGCGAGGAGGGCACAGGAGACTCGATGCGCGCTCACAGCACCGATGTGTGCGCCAGGACCAGCAGAGGCACAGTGATCGCAGCTCCCACCGCATTGAGCTGAACTTTAGCTGGATTCTGAAAACAAGCCCCTAATTAACAGTGGCACAGTTCAGTCTGCACTCATCACGCGATCAAAGGAGGTTTCCTTGCTGAGTCTGGGTTAACGGCACAGTGCCAGGCATCAGCTTAATTGACTTCAGAAGGGTCAGTGCTACTCACTGTTTGCTGCCTTAGACTGAGACTGATAGGTAGGAAGCGAGGCTTGCTTGTGAGTTGAGGGTTCACACTTAGCACTGTGTGTGGGACCTGGTTTTGAACCTATGCCAATGTGCTGAGTGAGTTACAGTACAGTTAATATCAGTAATACTGGTTTCTGTAGCACCATCAGTGTACACAGCACTGCACAGTATAGGTCACTGCCCTGCCCCCTGTCATAAAGAGCTTACATTCTTGTCAGGGTACAGTGAGGTTAAGTGATTTGCTCAAGGTCATACAAGTCCATGGTGGGAAGGCGAAATGGAAAGGGGTCTTCAGGTTCAAAGCTTAATAATTTTATCCATTGCGCTACATCAAAACTCGGCCACTGAATTAATCTAGCTTACTTCATATCGCCAGCGTTCAGGGAGAATGCCCTTTTTATTGGAGCAAAGAAGACATAGCCTTTATTTTGTCTTTTCTAAAAAAAAAAAAATTACCCTACTGTAATGTAGCTAAATGGGAGGTGGAGGGTATTTCCCTTCTGCATTTTGCAAGGCCGACTGCGAAGGGCTTTCGGATTTTGGTGCCCCAACTCAGGAAGAAGTGTCTCCTCGCACCGTGCCGGGACTTTGTGCTAGTGCTGAGTCAGCGGGAAGAGTGTTTCGCAGCAGCACGTTGGGGTGCTCTTAGAGCGAAGTCCCCTAACACCAAGCTGCGTCATTGGGCTGGTATGGATTCAGAGGGACCGGTGACCCCCCCTCCCCCCTAGCCCCCATGCTAAGGTGAAGGTTCCCACAGGAAATGTGCTTATCTTACCTTTATAGATTTAGCTCATGCCTTTTATTGGTGGCTGGAGGCAAATGACATTGAGGTTCGGTAGCTGTTTCCCAGTCCCCCTAGCTAAAAAGGTAAAGTGACTCTTGCCCAAGGTCACAAGGAGTGTCAGCGGGATTTTAATCCTGGCTTCCCTCCTCCTCCTCAGCCCAGTACTTTAACCATTAGGAGGCTCCTTCATTTGAATGCCGGAGTTTTTTAAAAACGTGTCTCACGAATTAAATACATGTACAGTTTTCTGTCAGGCATGCCTGGCCTGGCTCCCTTGTTATCTCTGAGCCCAGAATACCACTGGTGCTGGCGGCCTACTTAGGCCCCGGTTAATAAAGCATACTGAACCCTTTCATAGCTCAGGCCCTGTCGGAAGCTGTATCTGACTGTAAATTCTCTACCCTGCGTGTATGGCAGTAGAAACAACGTGAAAAAAAAAAATCTGGGTCTGGCATTTCTGGAAACCGCAGATCGTCCTGCTGAGGTTACATTTTAATCAGCGTTTCATTGCAGTCATTGATCAAACCCCTGCTTTAGCGTTTGTGGGAGAAAGCAAATGCTCCTCGGAAAGCTTTTTCTCTCTGCCATCCTTTTTTTTTTCCCCCCTCTCTGGTTTTCCTGTTGGAGTGACCTCTGCTTGGGACCAGATCCAGATATTCTGTGACAGAACAACAAGAAAAAAATAAAAAAGTAGTTCTTCCATTTCCATGGAAACCTTGATTCATATTCTGCAGGTACAGCAGCTGTCAGTTAGGTCGCGCACTGAGTGAAGCTTCCTGGAGGCTCTTTGTACTGCAGTGCTCAACCAAAAAAAAAACAACCCACAATCCAACCCCAAAACCTTCTAGCCTGCCACATTCCCACAAACCCAGAGAGGGAGAGCAGCATTACGCAGACTCGCTGCTGCTGCCATCAGAAGAGAGAAAACGGTGATCTCGCTCCGGGGGGGGGAACGCCGGCAGTCGTGTTTTCTGGGCCTAGAGTGCAGCTCCCAGCTCGCCCACTGTCACTGGGTGTCTAACTGCACCGGATGTCGACAATTTTCTCACCGTTGTCCTCTCTGCATAGCCAGATACCGCTTTTGCTCATAACCCAGTAAAGAATATATATATATTTTAATAAGGGACAGAGAAATTAGGAAAAAGTGCTTTCTGCCCCTAGCGAATACAGCAGTACATTCCCAGAATGCAGGGTATCCCCTTGGTAAAAAAGCAAAGCCCTGATAAACAACGCCACCTTTGAAAGACCTCCCTGGCAGGTCAGCGGGCAGTGACAGCAGGGCCTGAGCCTCTCCCCAGATTTCACCCAGAGGCTCCGGGATTCTGCAAGGATTTCCAGGTCTCTGGGCGAATAGCAGAAAGGTCTCGGTATTGTGCTGAATCGGAAACGCCATCATGACTCTTTATGTGGCCCATCTACCTGGAGTGCCCCCTAGCTCTGGGCCAGTTGATGCTATATTCCAAAATGGTGCTGACTGACCTTTGCCCCTTTAGGTCCCGGGGATTGGGGGGGGGGGGACTTCAGGCTGCTCCTCCACCACCAGTGAGTCGGGGGGGGGGGGGGGGGGGCGCTGGGAATCCGGGGGCCACCATAGACCACCAGAGTCTGTTTTTAGGTGTGAGGGGGTGGGGGTCTCCTAGATCACCAGGGCCTAATTTTGTTTTATACTTTTTGTCTTGGTGCCATCTCAATAGGCCGGGGGAGGGGAAATAGGCAGGAGTATGCACAGACCCCTGGAGTATTTTGGACACTTTGGGGGGGGGGGGAGGCTTTGGGCTACATGGCCCTTTAAAATGATGGTGGCCCCGTGCAAAGCAGGCTGCCATTACACATTTTTGTGGCCTCTGCTGAGTTTTTCCATGATAAATAATGCAGCGATATCACTGCAATGTTTTGTCAGGAAGGGGCAACATACCATATCATGGGAACCCCCCCCCCCCCCCGTGATATTTTGCCCCTCTCCTATGGGGACAGGGAAATACCTGCCATACCTGAATGTAACTTGCCTTAAGCTACCAATGAAAAGGTGTAAGCTAAATTTAAAAAAAAAAAGATTGCAAGCTCTGAGGCGCAAGACATTGAACCTGAAAAAAAATGCGAAACCACCTAGAGCTAAAACTGAAAAGGCAGACTGAAGCTACAGATACAA
The DNA here is from genome assembly GCF_901001135.1 of Rhinatrema bivittatum. Lineage (NCBI taxonomy): Eukaryota > Metazoa > Chordata > Amphibia > Gymnophiona > Rhinatrematidae > Rhinatrema > Rhinatrema bivittatum. Next base: position 31,985,351 of record NC_042629.1, read on the forward strand.
ATCCAGTATACAATGATATCCATTTACCAGACTGGAGAGCATCCCCTAACTCCAAGCTGGGACATGGGGTCATTACTGGTTCTGAGAGAGGAGCGTCCCCTAACATCAAGCTGGGACACAGGGTGGTTCCAAGAGAGGAGCGTCCCCTAACACCAAGCTGGGACATGGGATGGTTCCGAGAGAGGAGCATCCCCTAACACCAAGCTGAGACATGGGGTGGTTCTGAGAGAGGAGCGTCCCCTAACACCAAGCTGGGACATGGGATCAGTACTGGTTCCGAGAGAGGAGCGTCCCCTAACACCAAGCTAGGACATGGGGTGGTTCCGAGAGAGGAGCGTCCCCTAACACCAAGCTGGGACATGGGATCAGTACTGGTTCCGAGAGAGGAGCGTCCCCTAACACCAAGCTAGGACATGGGGTGATTCCGAGAGAGGAGCATCCCCTAACACCAGGCTGGGACATGGGGTGGTTCCGAGAGAGGAGCGTCCCCTAACATCAAGCTGGGACACAGGGTGGTTCCAAGAGAGGAGCGTCCCCTAACACCAAGCTGAGACATGGGGTGGTTCCGAGAGAGGAGCGCCCCTAACACCAAGCTGGGACATGGGATCAGTACTGGTTCCGAGAGAGGAGCGTCCCCTAACACCAAGCTAGGACATGGGGTGGTTCCGAGAGAGGAGCGTCCCCTAACACCAAGCTGGGACATGGGATCAGTACTGGTTCCGAGAGAGGAGCGTCCCCTAACACCAAGCTAGGACATGGGGTGGTTCCGAGAGAGGAGCGTCCCCTAACACCAAGCTGGGACATGGGATGGTTCCGAGAGAGGAGCGTCCCCTAACACCAAGCTGGGACATGGGATCAGTACTGGTTCCGAGAGAGGAGCGTCCCCTAACACCAAGCTAGGACATGGGGTGGTTCCGAGAGAGGAGCGTCCCCTAACACCAAGCTGGGACATGGGATCAGTACTGGTTCCGAGAGAGGAGCGTCCCCTAACACCAAGCTAGGTCATGGGGTGGTTCCGAGAGAGGAGCGTCCCCTAACACCAAGCTGAGACATGGGGTGGTTCTGAGAGAGGAGCGTCCCCTAACACCAAGCTGGGACATGGGATCAGTACTGGTTCCGAGAGAGGAGCGTCCCCTAACATCAAGCTAGGACATGGGGTGGTTCCGAGAGAGGAGCGTCCCCTAACACCAAGCTGGGACATGGGATCAGTACTGTTTCCGAGAGAGGAGCGTCCCCTAACACCAAGCTGGGACATGGGGTGGTTCCGAGAGAGGAGCGTCCCCTAACACCAAGCTGGGACATGGGATCAGTACTGGTTCCGAGAGAGGAGCATCTCCTAACACCAAGCTGGGACAGTACTGGCTTGCGTGGTTTGGTATCGGTTGCGTGCAGTTAGAGGGACAGTTTGAAGTTTGGATGTAAATGCTTGATTTCAATATGACAAAAGCAAACATTTATTTATTTATTTATTTTTGGGTGTCTGAAACCAAGCTCACGTTGACAGTAGATAGTGATTTTAGGACAATTAAATTAACTTCAAGCAATGTCATTCTGCATGATAAAATTGGAGTGTTCACGACGTATCATTAACTGGGCTGGCCATCACTGAGGACCAGATCTGTAACACTTCTGATCCTGAAAGATAGATGAATGTGTATTTCAGCATTTGCATTTCAGTGTATTGGAAGATTGTTATTGGTGCAGTTTTATAAAGCCTGACTACTGTTAGAGAGCGGGTACTGTGGACAGGGTTGAACAGCTGAGATGGGTTTCCACCCTGGGAGCTTGAAACCTAATGACCCGGAAGCTTTCAGGATATGGGGGCCAGGTCTAAATATTGCGAGACTCCTATTGCAGGGAGTGTGCGAGCCATTCCAGCTTTTACAATGAGCTCACCTCGCCTCCCTGGCAAGTAGAAAGTGCTCGGGAGCATCTAATTAAGCGCAGCGTAAAAGCTGGAACGGCTTATGCTGCCAGCCTGTGGAAATCCGAGGCATTCCCTCCCCAGAGGGACTTGCAGGTGGAGGACACAATGATGGCCCAGGATAGAAATGAAGAGCACACAAGCAGAATGCTCAGGCTTCGTTTTGAAGCTGACAAAAAAGCAATGGTCAGCCATAAACTGCTGTGTTGTTTGAAAGCCAGAGATGACTTTTTTACATGTGCCGGAAGTAGTTAAATGGGTCAGTTGGCCGAATAGGATTTTTGTGGCAGGTGACCTTATTGGAGGTCCTCCGTGGACCAGGGAGGAGAGGAGCAGGTTGAGATTCGCTGCTTATGAGCAGCTGGGAACAGGAGCGCGGTGTTGCCTGCATGCAGCCGAGAGAGGGTTGTTTGCCACGGCGGGTAATAATGTCCATTATCTCCATGGCCTATAAAACAAAACAGTTGTGCCATTGCAGGAGCTCGCCAGCGGTTTCCATCTTGTTCACACCATTAGATATTACCATTAAGCATTAAAAGGTGCATCAGTGCAAGCTGGCTGCCTTTTATGACTTCAGTAAATACTGGAGTAACTTGAACCAGACAGGCTTATCTCATCATCCTGAAGCAAATTACAACTATGTAGGAAGGCCATGCATTCCATTGACAGGCGTTTCTTAAAAGCCTTCCATTCACAAAAACTTCCTTTGATTTATTTTTTAATAGAAAACCTGTTGGTTTTCTCCAGAATTCTGGAAGCCATGAGTAATTTTTCGGTGGTATTTCTGTTTTAATCAGTATGGTGCTTCTCGGGGCATGTAGGAATTTCGTAGCTGATGCTTGCAGGTTGCAGCCATTGTCCTGCAGGGATTCTCGCATGCGATCCACAGGTGGAGTGATTCCCTGGGCTGGGGCAGTGACTGCCCTGACTTCCATGGACCCGCCAGGGAAAGCCCACATTTTTCAAACGGACGGTACCACGTTAGAGAGGAGCAGAAGTACTGCAGTGGAAAACCTCTACCCATTTTTGGGGATCCCTGTCAGAGTTGGAGGAGGAGGAGGCGGTTTCTTGATCATGATCTGGGAAAATTGTATGAAACTTAACAAAGTCCCGATACCATCCAGGTCAGTGGATAAAACATGATGTACCAGTGCATAGATGGGCAGCCACCTCTGGAATGAAAAGGCTGGCAAACAGTTGTGTACCTGATCCCATATGACATCTTTCAACCAGGAAGAATACTGAAGTTTTAAATTCCCAATTAGAGCTGGCAAAGGAGATAAAATGACTTGGTCAGAAACAAACTGCTACTACTGCTACTATTGGTTGCTTCATTAGAGCTACTCAACGTATGCGGTGCTGTTCAAAAACACACTCCTTGGAGTGGAGGAGTAGCCTAGTGGTTAGAGCAGCAGACTGCGAACTAGGGAGTCCAGGGTTCAAATCCCACTGCTGTTCCAAGGTCGGGCAAGTCACTTCACCCTCCATTGCCTCAGGTACAAACATAACTTGTAAGCCCTCTGAAGACAGGGAAATTCCTACAGTACCTGAATGTAGTCCGCTTTGATGTGCCAAAAGGCAGAATATAAAATGAATAAATAAATGAGGGAGCCCCAACTCCTTAGAGCTTACAGTCTAATCAAGACAAACATACAGGGCAAAAGACTTTGGGAATTTCATTTGTTAAGAAAATGGTTAAAATCAATAAGGCTATTAGTGGGATAATCAAGAGTTAAGATTTAAAAGCAGCCATTAAAAGATAGTGATTAGATTTGAATAAGGCAAGAGAGGGAAGATGATGTACCAACTCAGGAAGTCTGTGAGGACCTGTTGGGCAGTTTTTGCCTTCTTCCAGCAGGGGTCCTCAGTGGGCCTTATTGGCTCTCTGTCTATCCTCCTAACAGTATGGCCTGCTGCTGAGACACTCTGATTGGTACTCCCCGCTCTATAGTTTGTACCTCCTGCTGGTGGCCATGCTGTCCATGTTTGTTTTAGTTGTAGTCTGCCTTCACAGTATGTTCTCTGCTAGAGCTTGGGTCTGGTTTTGGTCCTGTCATGGTCTTCATCCATGTGCTCCCAGTCTCTAGTCCTTGTGGTCCTAATTTAAGGCCTTACATTGGTCCTGCCATGTTCATGTTCATGTCTGTTCATGTTTAGCTATAGTCTTGTCTTCTGTTCCTGAATCTTGTCTTGTTTTAGTGGATGCCTTCGTGTGTCTAGTTCCTGCAGCAATCTTGCCTGCTCCTGTGGATATCTTCCACAGGAGCAGGATACTCTGAGGTGTATATTCTACTTTTGCTATCTAAGTCCTGCTGGCCACCAACACCTGAGGGCTCAAGCCAAGGGGAAGGTGGCTGGTACAGGCAGAAGGCTTCCTGACAAAGACTATTCTTAGCATACAGTGCAGCAAAGTGGAAAGCACAGAATTGGAGATGATGAAGAAGTGCATGGATACTGATTTGCCTGATGAACAGAGTGCATGAGGAGGGATGCAGGGAAAGATAAATGAGGAGTTGCATAGTGAGGATAGGGAGCCAATGTAGTGACTTGAGAAGAGGGGTTATACGGATGTAGTGAAAGATAGGTTTTACAGTTTAATTTTGGATACATTGTAGTGGTGAGAGATGGTTCACTGGGAGATCCGTGAGGAGCAGGTTCCAGTATATAAGTGGAAGGTGATGAAAGAGCTGATAAGGGTTCTGGCAGCATGTTCAGAAAAGAAGGGGCACGTTTTGGTGATGTTATAGAGAAAGAAACAGCACATTTTAGCAGTGTTTTGATATGTGTAGAGATAGATGAGTTGACGATGACCCCAAGGGTACAGGCTGAGGGGACACAGGATGACAGTGTTAGCTACAGAAATAGAGAAAGAGGGGATGAGAGTTTGGGGGGAAAGATAAGGAGCTCTGTCTTGGCCATACTGACTTTAACGTTGCAGTGGAACATCCAAGCAGCAATATCAAACAAGCAGGCTGAGATTTGGGACAAAATTCCTGATGAAATTTCTGGAAGAGAGAGGGAAATCTGGAAGTCGGCATAAAAATGGTATTAAGCCATGGAAGGAGCACCAAGAGAATTAATATAGCGAGAGCAGAGAAGAAGATAGAGCCTTGAGGCACAACAACTGATAGTTGGATGGCAGTGAAGGAGGGTCCCCTAGAAGATGCATTAAAAGTGCAATGGGAAAGGTAAGAAGAGAATGAAGACAGGACGGAATCCTGAAATCCGAATGAGGATAGGATATCAAGGAGTTAGGTGGTGATCTACAGTCTCAAGAGCAACAGATAGATAGGTTAAGGAGGATGAGTATTGAGTAAAGACCTTTGGTTTTAACCATAAACATGAAACAAGTCATTGGAGACTTTGTTGAAGGGCTGTTTCAGTTGAATATAGAGAGCGTAAACCCAAATATCTTTCCCTACACCCCTTCTTGTGCACCCCATTCATCAGGCAAATCACTGTCCATGCCCTTCTCCTTTATCTCCAGCTCCCAGTTCTGGGCTTTCCACCTTGTTGCACTCTATGCTGGGAATAGTTTTTGTCAGAAAGTCTTCTGCCATTCTTGTGGGTGTAGGGCTGGTGAAGTGGAGTTGGAGGTTAAGACACAGTTTGAAGCATACAAGTCAGAGGAGGTATCAGCGTGAAGGTTAAAGTCCTCAGGAATAAGGAAAGGGAAAGATGATTCAAGGAAGAAGGAAAGCCAGGAATCAAAGTTGGTGATAAAAACGGAGGGGGATTTTTTTCAAGATTGATAAACGATAGCTAGTGTAGAGAATAGGCAGATAGAGTGGGCCTCAGAGGAAGAAAAGGAGTGGGATTGAGGTGGAAGAAGGGGTTGAATCCTATAGGGGGGGGGGGGGGGGAGCAGCAGCAGGTGTATGGGAGAAAAGAGAGCCGTAAATGAAGCAGAGTCCTCAGGGGAACAAGTCTCAATCGAGGCCAGAAGATGAAAAGTGTGTGAGAGAGAAGTCGGGAGTGTAGGCAAGCTTGCTGGAAAAAGAGTGGGAACATGAAAAATAAGGGATTGAGGAGAGTAGGAATCAGATTGGAGGGATAACCGTATCATATTCACAGATGGAGTGGAAGTTGCCTTACAGGGCCAGGAATGGGATTCATATCCCCCTCTGACAGTAGGAGGAGAATACAGGGAGGAAAGGTGCAGGTGTTTTACAGCAATGAGATGCTGTCAGGGAGAGTGAAGGTGGCTGGATGAGAGGAAGGAAAGGTTAAAGCTCAAGAGGACAGGGCAGAAGATGCAATGGCTGGTGAGGTGAAGGTGGTAGAGAATGGGGACAGTAGACTTGCACTGCAGCAGGGAATAAGATTGAGGAGGATTCGCATCAGGAAAAGTAGATGTAGTGGACCAAAAGGAAACATTTACTGACCTGAGGTAATGCTGTGCCTGCACCTCCTGGCTGGCGTGATCTCTGAAGGCAGCTGGGAAAAGTATGCAGGTGTAATTCAACCTTCCCAGTACATGGCTGGCTGCTCGAGGAGTGCAAGGTGGGAGCAGCCCAGGCCTGAGATGGGCTGTGGTGACTTCCGAAGCAGCTGGGAGATGTACGCAGATGTTCTGCACCCTCCCCAGTACCCCAGGGAGTCAGTGGCAGAGCTGCAATTAGAACCAAGTCATAGGGAGATAAAGTGTCTTTGCCAAGGGTTGCACATGGGGCAGAGCAGGATTTAGAGTTCACGCATCCCAGAGTATCTTACTGCTCCAAGCAGCAGAGCATACTAGTAATTCACTGCCACCCAGAAGTCTGCGGTGTATAGTTAATATCATGAGAGTGAAGCCAAAGAAACACTAGGAACACACGGACAACCGAAAGTACGAGTGCGTTTATTCGAGCAGCACACAAACCACATTTCCACCTGTCGCCAAGTTCACATTTTATCAATGCTTTCTGGGGGCCTATGTGAGCTGCGCGCTTGGCAAATGAAACAGCGCACTTGGGCTCTGGAAAACTAGGTCATCCCCAGAATTCTGGATTTTTAATTAGCTGGAATTCATGTTCATCATCACCTGCGTCAGGACCCGATGCAGATTGCGCTGCGAGGGCCCCTTCTCGAGAGGGTTTTTTTTGCAGCTGTACAGAAAAGCGAGGCACGCTGCAGTGACAGGGGGGCCGTCAGTCTTCAAGATTAACCACGCAGTTCTCTACCTTGGTTACATATTAATGAAACGTGAGCATGGTGCATTGTAATAAATGCTTCTCTGGTAGGCCATAAAGATGCTTAATAGCAGCTCGAGTCGGCTCAGCATTATTGCACAGAATTTACTGCGCATGCTGTGCGTCGCGCTCATATTTATGGGGGGATTACGTCACCCAGGAACCACAGCTGAATGCAAAAGGAGTTGGGCAAATATTTATAGCTGCTCTGTACTCATTAATTGAGCAGTACTTTGATTAATAGAGTTATTGGTAAAATGTTAAAGTTGAGAACGCCTTTATCATCATGCACAGAGGAGCTGTGGGCAGGAAGAACTGTGCAGTTTTTAATTAGGAGTGTTGTATATCGCCATCATTCAAGAGGTCCCCTGATGACCTTCTGTTATGAGCCAGATTCCCAGAGGATCAGTTTAATTGGAGAATCAGGAGTAGTTGGATACCATCCTGACTACCGCGGTCCACGCCTTAGCAACTGGACGATCTCTTAGCAACCCACACATCTGCTGCAGTAAACAGGTATGAAACAGAAGCAATTACAGAGGAGAAAAAGAGAAGGTTATCAATGGGCCCAGAGATGCACAGTCAACAATGGGTGTGCACCACACTCGGGGGGAAAAAAGCTGCACTTAATGGAATGCTATTTTCAATTGAAAATTAAGGACCAGGCAGGATCAAGGCAAAACGTCTGCATGCCGGGTTGCATGCACATCAAAAGGGCATATCCTTTGGACAACTCCTGCAACTTCTGAAAAGGAAAAGTATTTCATTGATAGAATTGTGCAAGCAGAACTTGCACAGAAAATGCTGGCATCAGAGACAACCAGAACCAGTAGACATGCCTGGAGGTCAGTGCAGGTAGGGCAAGGAGAGGCACTTTTGGGGGAGGAAAGGTACTTTAGCTTTTAAGGATAGGGCAAAACATCCCATGGCATGGCTCTCGTGCTCTCTTTCCTGGTTCTTCTCAACCATGGAGCTTCTTTTGACATATCAGGTCATGCAATTTTTCAGTGGAAAGGAAGTTTGTTAGAGCTCATGACCTGTGGGTAATCCCTATGAGCTGCCATGATCACTGGCTCACAGTTCCTCCTCCATGGAGGAACGCCGCCAAGTACACACATATATACAAGCAAGTACACGCCCGCCAATAGCCGCTAATGCCGTGAGCAAGTACACGCATATATACAAGCAAGTGCACGCTCGCCAATGGCCGCTAACGCCCATGAGCAAGTACACGCATATATATATATTTTTTTTTCCCTATGTTTATTCTCTACTTTATTCTTATTTCTGTTATACTCCATGTTTTTGCCACTACCTAAGTTTATTGCTCCTTTTGCCTTTTCCTTGTTTAGTCCCCCCCCCCCCCTTGTTGTGGCTCCCCCGTCCCTGTTCTCTGTATTTTCTCTTAGTTCAATGTAAACTGATATGATGTACCCACGAATGTTGGTATAAAAAAGCTGTTAAATAAATAAAATAAATAAATATAGACGCCTCAGCGAGAATGTGCCGGAGCCTCACATGGATGATGTGAGCCACCTCTGAGCATTTAAACCCGTTACACGTGGCACTCCTTGCCTCAGCATCAAGTCTCCTGAGGGGTCCTGCTCCTCTGTACGTGTTGCTGCTCTCCCTGCGTTTGTCTGCCTTGTGCTCCTTGTTGCCCTGTGTTCCAGTGTCCCTGCCTTGCTTATGTGTTCCTGTTTGTCTCTCCCTGTTTTGTCCTGGTTCCCCTTGTGTTGGTCTGCTCCTGTCCTGGTCCTTGCCTCACCCTGTCTCCCTTGGCTGGATTGACCTTGGCTTGGATCCTGACCATCTCCGACTGCCGCCTGGCCTTGACCTTCTGCTTTGGACTTGACCTCGCCCTACCTGCTGCCTGCACTGACCTCCGGGCACGTCTACTGGTGCTGGTTGTCTGCTGCCTGCCCCCGATCTCTTGCCTGTTTACTGGAGCTTGCGGTCCCCTTCCTGCCCTGACCTTCGCCTGGCCTTGCACTCTTGTTCTTGCTACTGCCCCGTGGACCCACTTAAGACCTGCTGGCTATCAGAACCCAAGGACTCAACCTGCAGGGGAGACAGATGGTATAGGCGCAAAGCTCCTGCCAGTCCTGCCTTGGGGTATGTCCACCAGCTGTCTGGATGGGCCTGATGGGCTTGATGGCCATGCCAAGTACATCGTAGGACAAGGGTCCACGTCCCTAACAGTTTTAGAATAAGGGGCCCAGGATATGTGGCTCAAAGAAAGCAGGCTGAAGACTAACATGAGGAAATATTTCTTCCCGGAAGAGGTGGTGGATGTATGGAACTGGGCAGGAAAGCTTGGGATAAGCAGATGATCCTCAGCTGTGGGGAAGTGAAGGTAAAGAATGGGGTCAAGTGGGCTTTGTGGTATTACAATAGGAAGGGCAAATGGGCAGACTAGAAGCGGGCCTTGCAGTCTCTGGGGCTGATTTACTAAGCTATGGTATTTTTTCTGGAGGGAAAAATTCTTCAGGATTCAATAAGCTGCGCTTTTCAGGGCCACAGTTTAAAAAATCCTGTGGTAATCTTCCTGGTGGTAATAAACCACTACCCCTTGTGAATAACATGCGGCGGCGGCCCCCACAGCCAGAGGCTGCCAGTGTGACCTGAGACTGTCCCCCACAGTCGTGCCAAAATGGGTAGGATTCTATTGAGACACCCCCCCCCATCCCACCCTCCCCACTGACCCTTGAGGCAGTCAAACTAATACAAATTAAACGTTTTTAAAGGGTCTGTGCTAAGCCCTGCCCTAAACCCTGCCATCTCTGAGGTTTAAAAGTTCTCCACCCCCCCAAGGCCCTCCCAGCCCTCCAGTTGTCTACCTTGAAGGGCTTGGTGGTCCAGCAGGTCTGTGAACTCCCCCTGTCCTAGAATGGTGGCCGTTTTGGAAGTGATTAACTGTATCACAGGACATGAAAAAAAAAACCCAACAGGCACATTACTTCTGCTCTCATGGGTGGATAAAAACGTCCTCCTAACAAAAATCCCTTAAACATCAGAGTACTCCAACATCTCTTAGAATTAGTTTAGCAACCAAGGGGTGTGAGATGGAAATTAATCTCTGCACTTTCTAAAACTCCTCTGCCAAGGCTTTGGGCCTTTACTATGCAAACTGAAAGACAAGATTGTTTTCTCGCAGAGGAATGTTTAAAACAAAACAAAAAAAACCAACCCACACACACACAGACATTAGGGCTCACATGCATACATACAAGCAGGAATAAACCATCTCAGTAGCCTTGTATGGGTCTGTGGTACTGCTCTTCCTACTCTGCCCTGACTGAAAGGCTCCCGTACCCTGCTCTTCCATAATTACATGGCTGTGGTTAAGGCCCTAGCTGTCAGATTCCCTGCTTTGAGATTAATCCCTGGGAAATCAGGAGGCGTGGTGGTTAGCTGGCTGCACGATGTACACTGTCCTCCGCTCCCTACGCAAACATCTGAGGCAGGAAGAGGGGGAGATCTTCTCCTCCCATAGCCTAGACCCATCTGATGCTTTGAGCCACGTGCCGGCAGTACCGGTGCCCCGGGCAGTGAAACAGCAAGTCTGCCCCAGGTGGCAGGAGAAGGCAGATACAAAATGAAGTGCTGCTTTCCTTTTGCCGACAGAGGGAGAGGATTGGGGAGGGGGAGAAGAGAAAACGGCCTGGAGGACAGGAGACTTGATGGAGAGCACAGGGAGGGAGAGAGGAAGGGGGATATAAAAGAGCCGGGGTCAAAAAAAGTTGAAAAAGAGAGAGCAGACGATTGGCTTGGGGTTGGGGAAGAAGAGAGAGGGAGAGGATTGGCCTAAGGCAGGGCAGAGAAGGAAGAGCAGATGATTGACCTGGGAGTAGGCAAGAAGAGCACAGGAACAACCTGGGGGGGGGGGGGGGGGGGGGGGGAGAGGAAGGAATCACCTGGACGGGGAGAGCAAAGGATAGCATTGGATTGACATGCTGGGAGAGAATGGGAGAGGAAATGATCACCCAGGAGCGTTTGAGAGGACTGGGGAGAAGGAAAAGGGCGGGGAGAGAGAGGGGGGATGAGGATAGAAAGAGAGAGACCTAGAATGGGGAAAGAGAGAGACAAGTTGGAGAAAGGGAAGGGATGGGTGCCGAGAAGGAAGAAATGAGGGAAGGAAGGCTACATGAGAAGAAAGATAGATAGGGAATGGAACTAGGAGACCGGGGGATTGGAGACTGCAGGAGCTTTGCGTAGGGTAGAGAAGAAGGAAGAGAGTCTGGGATGTGGAGGGGTGCCGATGGAGGCAGGTAAGAGAAATAGTCACCTTTAGGAGGGAAAGTCAGGCTGTAGTCACAGAAGATGGGAGAGGAGAGGAGAAAAGAGAAGAAAAAGGAGAAAACAATGGAAAGTAACAAAAAAAAAAGGAGAAAATAATGAAAGAAAAGCATACAAGAATAAAGGACCAGAAAGGTTAGAAAAGTGCTTTAGATTTTTCTAGGGTAAAATAGTTTTATATAATAAATGATGCAAATTCATTCCGAAGCGCTGCCGAAATGTCTGAACTCTTGCCATCGAATTTATCCCGCACTGCCGCAGGAAACGGGGAGGGGGCTCTGGCCAGTCTCCTCCGGGGGGATCCCGCTGGGGCCTTACATTATCACAGTGTCTGCGTGCACAAAGACGGTAGCACAAATCCACTTTGAGGCTTTTTATGGAAAGAGGAGGACAGAAAAGTAAGGGAAGAAAGGGAATTGTTTTGAAATGTTCAGTGCTAAGACCTATTGCATTTATTTTCTGGTTTTGTGGGTTACAGTGTTTGATTGTATTACCTCCAGTAACTTACATCTGCAAAGAAGCTCACAGCGCTCTCTGCAGTGCTCTATTTTAACAGCCTGTATAAAGTTGAAGCCGATTAGCTCTATACGTTATACCAGTTTTCAAGGAGCAAGAGCTTGCATACTTTCCTGTTGAAAATGATTCCATGCAATTACACCTGCTAATTTTTTTTTTTTTTTAAGGAAAGCTTACACGCATACTTTTGAACATGCAAAAGAGAGAGTGTGTCTGTATGTGTGTCTGTGTGTGTGTGTGTAGGTGCAGACTCCTCCCTTACCCCGCCCTTCAGAATACCGCTGCTCACTGCAGGTAAACTTGCATGCATACGGAACTTATGTGTGCAGGTTTACCTGCATGTCGGGCAGGCAATTTTGTAAAAGACCATTTCTGCGGGCAAAGAACTGTTTTCCTGGTGGAAATGGTTTTGAAAATTACTTTTCTGCTAATTTCAGCACCATTCGATGGACAGCACAGCCCCACAGCACTCACTGCTGCTTTCCCAAGACTATCAAGTCGTTCTTGTAGCATCGCCTTGTTAGACAACACAGCCTTGATGTCTGAGTCTTAGCTTTAGCTTGGTTCCGTCTTGTCGATGGATGGAGCAGAGGTGGAAACAAGGATAAGCTCAGGGTCCAGGGTCAGGACTTAAACCTGAAGCCTCTGGTTTGCTGGAAGAAATACAGTTACTACCAATATAATTCATTTATTCATTCTTTACGTTTTTATAGAACATTTCCAACCAAGGTTCTGGAAGGAGCAATAACAAGGAAAGCGTGAGGAGTCATAGTACCATCCGAGTCAGTTCATGACAGGACAGATGTTCAATGAAGGTAGATTGGTTATACAGGAAAGGATGGGCAAAAAAGAAAGGGAGGTATGAATGGAATACGCAAGGCTGTTTCAGTTTTTTGTGAGTGGAGTATTGGAAGGCTTTCAGCATTAGTTTGGTACACAGAAGAGAAACTTTGAGAAACAGGGAGGCAGATCGATGCGATGGACGAGGGCTCATTTGCTAGTCACTTGCTAGTAACTGCAGAAATTTTCACTTTAGCATTTAAGTCTGTTACTTTATCTATAATTTCCTCAAAGCTTGATTGAAACAGATGCTGTCTGCAGGTCTCGTAACATCTGATGAAGAGGACGTCCACCAGGGATTTTCTAAAGAAACATTTTTGTCTCCAGTCCCCAAACTGAGGCTATCCAGGGAATCCCACCAGGTCTCCATCATCCTTTCTCTGGCAAATAATTCCTCCCTCAGCCTGCGTGATCGCTCATGGCACTTGGGAAAGAAGCAGCCGCAACCCCACCCCAGCAGCCGAAGAGGCCAGGCCAAGCATCTCTCGCCGTGCTGATGCCGAGAGGGACATGAAACCATCCAGGCTGGGCTAGGCCACACCTTGCTGCTAAGCAGGGGCAGCTGTCAAAGGGACTATAGTCACAGCTCACCACACTCCTTGCCCATTTCGGTGCGGCATCATCAAACCAGTTCTGAATAATAAAGAGTCCCAGAAAAAGGCCGACAAAAGCAAAACAGAGTTGTGGTCTCAAAATCAGCAAGAAAGAAGTGCAGTCTGCCACAAAAAAAGGCTACAGAACCTGTATGGCAGAGGCTTCCATAACATAACACCACTTGCAGTCAATGAAATCTTCTATAACTCAAAGGTTAAATGTCATTCATTCAAGGACCATCACAGGGTATCAAATTCCACTTTCTATGTGCTTACATTCTCTATGTAACTCCTTGATTGGGGGGGGGGGGGGGTACATAAAATGATTTAAAAAAAGGTTTTCCCTGTCATCTTCCCCAAATGTATTTAGTTGGCTCTTAAATGACGTCATGCAGATGGTGACATGGACCCTGTATAGAGACAGCAGGGGCGGCAGTAAGAGATCCCACCTCATCTCCCCTCTCCCATACCACCCACTAGAGTTGGCTAAAGAAAAGCGCAGCAGACAGCACGTTCAAACTCTAAACTCTTACCTTTATTTCTAGGTTTTTCCAGCCAGGAACTCTGTACAGTAATTTGCACAGGGTGAAAATTGTCCAGACTGAATGCATCACAATTCATGGGGAACAAACAGTCAGAATCGCATCTTATCCCCAACACATGTGGTACATATGAGGTATACAGATGCAAGCTTTCAGCCTTTATGCAAAACTCTTTTAGATCTCATCACATATTGATTCATCACGTCATTCGCCAATTTACGCTTTTCATTGACACTCCCATAAGTACTCAGTTCTTCTTCCGTCAAGCCACCCCATGCTTAGAAGTGCCAATATAGCGGTTTATAAATAAATAAAAGCTTTTGTTTCATCCCGGTTCTGGTCAGTTCTTCGGGAGGAGGAACAAATCTCTCCTTGAGGGGAAGAGCCCATGTGGCGTCCCACTCCCACTGGGAAAGTCTTTAGCTATAGCCCACAGGTTGTCTACTCCAGGTGGCTACATCCTTGGAGGTCCCTTTCACCACCTCCATCCTGAGAAGGGCAGGAACAGAAGGTCAAAACTGCCCACTATTATATCTCCTGGTAAATCTTGCTCACCCAGTCTGGGAATCCCATATTCTTAAGGGAACACACTCCTCCCTTAACTCAAACCACATTATCATGTTAAAATACAATGCTCACTTCTCTAAAAATGCCTTCCAGTGGTCACTTGCTAGTATGCAAACCATACAAAGCATTTCCCAAACAAGTAAAACATAATAATTGCAGGGTCTCCCCAGCCCAGAACATCATCTGCTCCTAGAAACCAAAAAGTCTTAATTTGCGGGTCTCTCCATACCTATGTAATCATAGGCCCCAAGTGCAAATAAACACACATCACATTGTGCAGCTGTAAAGAGAGCGATCATCTCTTCTGGCTCTCACATTCCCAGAACTGATGACATCATGGAGTCATTTTTCTGCATTGGTGTTCATTGGGTAAAACCAGCAGTGATGTCATCAGTATGTGGAACTTTAGTGGTGGAGTCTGCCATGTTAGGAGAGAGCGCAAGAGATTGGCACTGAGGCAGCACTGCCTATCACTGGTCACCAAGTGCAACCTACCGCCCACCTGACCCTCGCCCTTTCCTTTTTCTCTCCCTACCCAATTGACCCTCACCCTCGCTATCCTCTCCCCCCTCCTCCCAACCTCTTTAGGTCTTCTCCTCATCTTCCCCCCCCATCGTTCACTTCACCCTGCTGATTTTCCTGATTGCTTTATATAACTTTATTGTTAAAACTAACATGTACATTTGTATATATATCTCGTATTATCATCCCCTGCCCTATTAACCGCTACCTGTTAATGTTATTATTGTAAAGCTTGTTCTAAGTTATTATTACTATTATTATTATTATTATTGTAAAGCTTGTTGCTAAGTTATGTTACATTGTGAACCGAGGTGATGTTTTGCAAACGTGCCTCGGTATATAAGAAACCCTTAAATAAATAAATAAAGCTGCAGTCAGGAAGAGGATGGCAGAAGGACCCATTAGCACCAACATGGTCCTACAGCGAAAACTGGAACTGTGGTTTCCATGCAAATAAAGAAGCAGAAAAATAGCTCCTTCATTCTCTCTCTCTTCCAGCAGTCAGGTCCCCAGCCGCTGATTGGAGAGGGCTCTGTGAGTTCCTTTGTTACATCTGCACTTTGTCAGAGTTATCAGTGCAGTGCGCGCCCCTTTGGTAAATGAGCACCTTGTCAGAGTTATCGCTGCACTCCGCACTGTGTGCTCCTTTAATGTATCGGTACTTTTTCAGCATTATTGGTGCAGTTGCACTATGAAAGGTGCTGCAGTGGGCCCCTATTAAAATGTTTTTTCTGTGCTAATTGCTTTGAAGAACAGTTTGTTAGTACTAGCAGCCCTTTCCAGAACCACTTTGCAGTGGGCTGGGTGTGTTGATTTTCTCTCTATGGCACGGATCAGCACTTGCTGTGCTGGAATGTGCAGATCGGTTTCATAACAAGCGCGCATCTGAAATTCACTGCGTCCCTCGGTAGCCAACAAGCAACGTATTTAGAAATGCGTGTAATTATGGGAGATGGACGTCTTACTAAGCAGCAGGTATCAGGGGCCTGCTTTGATACGGTGTGATTGCTGCCATCCATCATCTTTGCCCTCCCGCTGACTGGCTGCAGAGGTTTCAGGAGATGCTGCTCGGATTGCACCGTTCAGTTCATGGTTTGAGCGGAGGATCGAAGATCCGAGTGCCCGATCTCTGGCCAGTGGATATCTGTGGCAGCGTGCCGCATACGTAGCAGAGAGTGTCCCAAAAAGAAGGCTACAAAAACGGAACGGCAGAGCCTCCCATAACGTAACACTCAAGCGTTCAGTAAAATAAATCGGGAGGGCCTTTTGTGAGAGAGGTTAAAGCCTCCCCAGATAAACTCACTTGCAGTGTTCAGTTCGGCCCCTTGGCAGTTGGCATCCGACCGCTGGATTTGAAGCATTGGCCTAATTATGATGTATGAAATTTTCATAGGAAGACTCCCTCCCACAATTGGTTTTCAGTTTTTAGGAGACAATTGAGACAGTTAGTCTAACATAGCTCACCCCGGCAATACTATGCAGAAAAAAAAATCTAAATTATGCAAAGAAAAAGTCTAAATTATGCAAAATTAGTTGCTTTTATTTTTGCGGTATTTTATCATTCTTAGAAATATAAGCAGGTTCTTAGCATATAATACAATGTAATAAAGCTTATATTGTTCTCTGTTCCCCCTTCCTCCCAGTGGATGCTAATTTTCTCTGTCTCCTCCCTTCCCCAGTCCCAACTCCATCACTTTCCCTTTCTTTCTTACAAAGCTAGACTCCCACTACTTTCTTTTTTCTTCCTCAGAGCCGGATCCCACCACTTTCTCTGAGTCCTCCACCCCCAAGCCAGACTGCAGCACGAGCTCTAATTCCCCCCTCCATCCCCCAGAGCCTCCAATCTTCCCACCTCTGCTGCTGCTGCTGTTGCTTGTGGCCTGTCCCAGCCTCCTCTCCAGCTACATGCGCCTCTGCTTTCCAACGTGCCTCCTGTTTTTGGGCATGCGGCATGACGCCACCTCCTGTTTCCTGCTGCATGAACCAACATGTTCCTCTCCATCAGCCCTTGAGACGCCCCTTTCTACATCTGGCCTGGGCAGGCCCAAGCCATCTCTGGTTTCCGGCTCCCTGGGCCGCTCTCCAGCCAGTCCTTGCAGACTGACGCTGCCTCCCTCCATCTGGCCTGGAGGGGTCAACACCAATTTCTCTTTTCGGTTGCATAGTCTGATGGCTCCTCCCTCCTTGCTGCTGCGACATGCCAGGGAATTATTCAAAGTAGCGTAATTATTTGTGTTATGATTATGTGAAAAATTCTACAGATACATAATTACTATTGCTATTAGATATTTCTGTATCTCTCCTAGACATGTGCAATGCTGTTCAAATACAGACTGTCCCTGCACCTTGGAGCGTAATTCTCCAGGATATAGCATAAGAATTGTCCAAAGAAGATGACAGACACAAGCTTTTACGGGCCATGTGTTGTGAGAAACCATCTCATAGTAACATAGGAACACAGTAACCTATGGTAGATGATGGAAGGAAAAGACAGGCCAGTCCAGACTGTCCACAGGGCTAAGGATATATCCCAGCTTCTAGCTAGAGAGCATGAACATTGCAAAATATCACTCCTTATCCCGGACAGATTTACTTAGCACTTCTTAAAATGTCCCTTATTCCCAAAATGCTCTACCCTTGCAAATGCTACCATTGGTGCTAATAAGGATCTGAAGAGCTTTCTATGCATTTGTCTTAGGTTTGTGTGGAACAGCCACAAGGCTAGTGTCGAGCGAGAAATTGATGATACCCAAATTAGAATAGGGATGGGGATTTCCCAATATCCATTATTACAACTTAACGTGCTGTTTATGAACGGTAAGTGGCTGTTGGGTGATGTCTTTCGCAGATGTCTCTGCGGAAGCCTGTCTTGCTCATCCGTATAGTTTGTTTTTTACTGCATGCAGGAGTTGGTAATGTCCCTGGTTTTCTAGCTAGTAACATATTTATCCAATATACGCAATGTGGGTGGCGTACAATGTGGAAGTGGTTATCCTTGCCATGGAAAGTTACATCTTGGCTGCCAATATGTGGGAACCCGTGGTTCCCTGTGGGTGACACCAATCCATTTTTTCTGAATTTATCACATTCAGGCTGGGGAAGGTTTAGCACCTTTATTGATTACCAGAATAGGAAGATGTTTTCTTTTCAGTGTTGCCAAGATCATTTAAAATTTTCAAGCAAAAGATTTTCTGTACTATCTTCAATTGCGTAGTTTTATTTTTAAACAAGTCAACCCTGCCTCTTTATCTCCCTCCATAGGTCCTTTTCAGAGATTACTTGTCCTCTACAAGGGGGGAAAACACTCTTTAGCAACATTGTACAAATTTTTACATTCTATCACCAAATATACTTTGAATATTTTGGTGTTAGCCTGGAATAATGACTTGGGGACAGAGTTGGAGGGAGTTGATTTGTTGGATGGTTTGATTATGCTCACAATAATATATCTTCGATACTGATTAGGGAGCAACATTTGCAAGTTGTCTACAGATGTATCAAATCTCCTCATACAGCATACCAAATGAAGCTTATTGACAGTCCAGAATGTGGAAGGTGTTCTGAGCTCCAAGCCACATTAAGTCACGGTCTTTGAGAATGTGCGCCTGTACGGTGATTCTGGACAGAGGTTAGGAATTTTTTTCATACTAAGCTGCAGGTGACAGTTCCGGAACAGGCGTCTGTCTTTGTTCTTGGAATAATGCCAGATGATAGCATTGGCATTGCTTGTGAAGTGATGCTTTTGGCAAAAGGGCTTTGTATCGCGAGGCAATGTATTTTAGCCAGATGGGTTAAGGGTGATGCTCCCATGATCTCCTTCTGGCATGCTGAAATGTCAGATCTTTGGTTGATGGATTTCAAATCTTGGGGCCTGTGGGTCAGTAGTTAGGGAAGCAAGCGTTTTCCTAGTATTTGGGGTGCGTTTATTACTCAGTTTATTACTTATTACTCAGTTGCCCCTACCTACATGACAGAGGCAATTTACTAAGGGACCTTTCTGACTAGGGTTTTACAATGCTTACTAAAGGGTACAGACAATCTATTGGCGCTCTCTCCCACCTATAGATTGATTGTTTAATTTCTGGGGAGAGGGGTGGAAAGGGGTGAAAGGGTAAGAGAGGGTTTGTATTCATTGCGATTTTGTATTATTTGCAATACTTTTCAGTGTTCTCTTATCTATGTAAGACTGCTGGGATATCGATAGATGGTTTTACACCTCCTCTGAATGTCAGTGTACCCAGCATGTATGTAATGTTCTATATGTTTGCATTCATAAAATGAATAAAGATATCATATAAAAATATACATAAGGCAAACTAAGCAAGCAAATGCAGTAAATAAAAAAAACATAAAAACAGTTCATAATAAACATAAGATTATCCATAAAATTTTAAAATGTACATATATATAAATAGGATAATAAAATACAAATCAACTAGAAGACTACAACTTGAGGAACACTTGTATGCTTGCAAGAAAATACCAGCCTTTACTACTGTTCTAAATTTCAAATAGTTACGTTCGGAATGGATTTCCAAAGGTAAAGCGTTCTAAGGGAACGGGGCCTGGTAAACTAAATGATGACTCCCTTGTAGCTTCTAAGCGTATTACAGACAATGGCAAAAGAGCTAGTAAGCCCATATGAGAAGAACGGAGTGATCGTAAGAGCACATAAGGGATCAGCAACTTGGCAAGATAGAGAGGAAAACCATTACGTAAAGCCTGAAGAGTCAAGCACAAAATCTTGAAATGGATACAGTAACTGAGGGAGCCACTGAAGCCTTTGCAATACTGGAGAAATATGATCATATTTTTTTAGACCATAGATAAGTCTGACAGCTGTATTTTGAAGCAATTGCAATCTTTTTAATTGATAATTTGAGATACATAAGAACATGTCATACTGGGTCAGACCAAGGGTCCATCAAGTCCAGTATCCTGTTTCCAATTGTGGCCAATCCAGGACATAAGAACCTGGCAAGTACCCAAAACCTAAGTCTATTCCATGCTACTGATGCTAGTAATAGCAGTGGCTATTTTCTAAGTCAACTTAATAGCAGGTAATGGACTTCTCCGAGAACTTATCCAATCCTTTTTTAAACACAGCTACACTAACTGCACTAACCACATCCTCTGGCAACAAATTCCAGAGTTTAATTGTGTGTTGAGAGAAAAAGAACTTTCTCAGATTAGTTTTAAATGTGCCCCATGCTAACTTCATGGAGTGCCCCCTAGTCCTTCTATTATCCGAAAGAGTAAGTAACCGATTCACATTTACCTGTTCTAGACCTCTCATGATTTTAAACACCTCTATCATATCCTCCCTCAGCCGTCTCTTCTCCAAGCTGAAAAGTCCTAACCTGTTAACCTAACCTAGCAGCAGAGAATTACAATAACCTGTTTTGGAGAGAATGAATGCATGAACCAAAGTTTTCAAGTCATGGGATCTGAGAAGTGGTCGGAGCAGACCAATGTTTCTGAGGTAAAAAAAAAAAAAAGGTTTTTGAACAATAGTAAAAATGTATTGGATCATAGTTAAGTGTGAATTTAGCATCACTCCAAGGAAATTGGATTATCATAGATCTCCTTTTTAGTTCACATCCAGTACCCTTCCTATTCCATGTCTTTCAGTTCTAGAATTGCTAATCTTATGGGCCAGAGGAGAAGTTCTCAACTCAGTTCTCTAAGATCTCCTCACCAGTTTAGTTTTCAGGATATTCATGAGCTATATTTGTGTGCACAGTGTCTCTTGCATATTCATTATGGTTTATCTATTTGTTTATATTTAATTCTGTTTTACTCGCGATAGCTCAAAGCGATTTAACATCGATAAAACTAATACAAATGATAAATACAATACATACACATACAGAAAACAACATATGCTTTTATACTATTTTTTTTTAAATCATTTTTATTGAACAACAGAAGATCAGACATTTTCAGCAACGCTTTGTACCTTATAAAGAGCAACAATCCTCAGTTAAAATAACAATATCCAGCGCAGTCTCAGAATGAAGTTTATTTATTTGATTTATATTCCGCTTTTTAGGCATTTCAAAGCAGATTATATTCAGGCACTGTAGGTATTTCCCTGTTTGATATCTATGTAGTTCAGCATCTCCTACAATTTATTCTATACGCTTCTATTCTTTTTCTCCAGTTTATTATCCCCCCACACAACCCACTTACACCCCTCTCACATGAGACTGTATTTCATTACCACATGAAATGAGAATATCAAATCTTGCATTCATATAGGTTTCCAATGACGCTTCTTACATTGCAGATCTACTGTAGTTTTTAATATTATTTGGAAGAGTATCTAAAGAATGGCTTCCACTGATTCATAAATTTTTCAAAATTTGTAGAAGTGCTTTGTCACAGTTTTTGTTTTTTTTTCCATTTGAAATGCTTCTGCACTGGGTATAGATTCATCTGTCCACTTAATAAGAATTCACCTCCTAGCCATCATCTTCTGTTTCCTTCAAATCCAACAGTGCTTTCATACCACCACATGGTGCATTCACGTTAAATAATCTCTGGATTTCTGTAAATGTTGCTGTCCAGAAGTTTGGCCCCTCTACCCATGAATACGTCCCATGAATGAATGTGTTCCTATATCCCCTTGGTGTCTAACGTGTGCATTTGAATCCATTCATTCCATTCTAAAGAGTTTGCTTTTTGTCTGTGTAGGCAGAGTGCAAAATTTATAGAGGTCCATATTCAGTAAGCCAGAGGGCGGACAAGTTAGCGGGCTAAAGTTACCCGACAACTTCTCCCAGACACTCAGCAGCTTAAATGCCCCGCTGAATATACTCACCTAACATTATCCAACTATCTTTACCCGGATCACTTTATACCTAACTGGCCAGATTTTCAGTATGGTCAGTTAGGTCTAAAGTTATCCGGCCTTGTGTGGTCAGATAACCTTCCACGTAACAGGGTATCTTCAAAAAAGATCCAGCTAAGTGGCATGCCTGAGAGGGAAAAAAAACAACCTAACAGGCCTCCTGCCCCAATTCCCACCCCCTCCCACCACAATGTCTAAAACGCTTGCTGACCGAGGACCCCCCCCTCCCAAACGCCTCCGAAAGTAAACAGCAGCGAAGTTATCGGCGCCAGGCCTCCCTGGCAAGTAGTTTTAAAATAAATAAATAAATGCACCCTCACCCGCACTCCTCCCCGCAAGCCCTCCCAGTCACCCGGTACCTCGAAGCAGCCCCTGTCTGTGGCCCAGGATGGGGGTGTGGCTGCGATCCCTAGTGCTTCCAACATAGATCTGAGCAGCAGCACTGGAAGCCCAAGCTGTCAGCGTTAATTGTCCTCAAGAGAAGGAACCTCCCCTCCAACTTTTACGTAGATTAGGATCTATAGCCTCTGAAAATGTATATCTAAGCCCAGAATATACTCGGTGTACTTGGGATGGAGTTAGCATCATCTGTCCCTATCTGAATATATCAGAGAGATTTAGCTTATATTCACAGCCTCTTACTTTAATACCATTAAACGTACGTTCGTCTCTTAATATAATCTGGGTTAGGTGAGCTGGGTGGTCACCCGGAGCGCCGTGAGCTGGGGGGGGAGGGGTACCCTAGCCACTACCAGCATCGTCCATCCTGCGGCAGCGTGGCCATGGTGCATCCCATCCCACCAAAGCCGAAATGAGGCCTGAGGGGAGAGAGGGGCGCCATCAGATGGATGGAGGGCGCCATCAGGTGAAGGCGGCAAATTAGTCTTAGACTTATCTGGCTGTGTTACTTAGCTGAATAAGTAGGGCTTTTAAAACTCGTCTGGCTAAGTAGCAGCAAAACCGCCACTTATTCAGATAAGCTGAAACTCATCCGGGTTACCTGAATATTGATTCGCGCGTATCTTTTATTTGCAGGTGAATGTTGGCAGGGTAGATTTACATACATCATGCGCGCGAGTTATGAAACACTGGGGGAGATCTGCGTGTGGCCATACATGCGTATATGGGCACGCACCCAGGTGTTTTAAAGTTGTCCTCTTTGTTTTTAAGAGTCTGTGAGCTTAAGCCTGTTTTTAGTGATCTCCTAGCTTTCGGTCTCCTGTCCTATGTGAGCTGCTGCTGCGGCATTTCTACAGGCGCTGTGGAGTGAGCGTCAGCACCCAGAGTCTGCTATGCAGCCTGTCACAAAGCTCCTGGGGATTTGTTTTTCCTAGAGCTATAAGGAATCACCTTTGCTGAGGCTATTTGACCTGTACTGTTTTTTTCTGTTGGTGACCAGTGGAATTTGTAGGATTTCGCTAGTCTCCCCTGTATAGTTTTCTCCCTGGGAGTTAAAATCAGAAAGGGGTTACCATTTGTCTGACTCAGCTTGTTATGGCTGGGCTTGCACAAGGAGGGGAAAGGCAAGCACCCAGCAGTACCTGGCCCAGCTTGTCTGTGATGGGTCTGCAGTTTAACCCCTCGAGAGCTGCATTAAGCGCTCACTGAGTGATGGAATAACAGTGGGACCGTGCTGCGGGAATGTCCTGCCCAGCCAGCATCCTCAGGGGTGTTCTGTTCCCGCTGTCCTTACTGAAGATTCTTAAGATACATTTGCACAATATTAAGTCAAAGAAATGGATTAATTTGCATATTTTGAGTTCCCTGAAAACCAGACCTGTTTGCTGTCGTCAAGGACCAGGACTGAATCCCTCGGCCCTAAATAAGCTTCAGCTATGTTCTGGGTTTCAGAGATGTTCAGTAACCTACGACAGGAAATGTTTTCTGTCCTTTGGCCAAATATCAAGCAGAGAACTTGATGACATTTGACTTAGTTTGAAGTTTTCATTTTCTATTTTTGGACAGTACACAGCCACCAAGGCCCAATTCATCAGGGATATTTTGAGCTAACTCTAGTTTGGGTTTTTTTTTGAGTCCCTAATCAGGGCATCCTTGGTTTATTGTTTTGCTCCCCTCAGTAAATAAAAGTTAGGGCTCTAAAGCTCAGAATGGTTAGCAAACCAGGAGCAGCTGCTAGTGTTCTTGCTAACCCGGGAGTAAATTGGCAGATCAGGCAGTGTTAGGGCAGCAGGGCTTCCCAAACATGGTCCTCGAGGGATGCAGCCCAGTCGAGTTTCCAGGCATGCCACAGTGTCTGCAAAAGATCTCAGGCATATTCATCGTGGAAATCCTGAAAACCCTCGAAGACTGAGTTTGGGGTTAAGGTAAATGGATGGCTCCATGTCAGATGGGACAGGCGGAGCCAGTCCTGGTTTTTACACCCAGTGTATTTGAGTTTGTAGTTCCCATTTCTCTGAAAAAGATTGGACTACAAGTCCCTTAGAAGGCAGGAGGTAAAACTAGGATTGGCTGAACTTGTCTGTTCTGACACGGAACTTGCTGCCAAGGGGTGGAGGGTTGCAATGCTAGACATTCAATCTATTCTGAACTGCAGATTAAACTAGAGATGGGCAAACCAGAAGGGATAGGGTTGGAGTCTTGCTGGACCCCCAGGCCCTGCTTACCAACATGATACAGCCAAGAAAAACCATAGTTAAGTAACTAAAAACCTTAAGAATTCTAACAAACAAAAGGAGAAGAGATCACATTACGCCAGTCCTTAAAGACCTTCACTGGTTGCCAATCCACTATAGAATAATCCATAAGTCCCTCACCACACTCTACAAAAATATCCATGGACTGGCCCCACTCCATCTACAAATAGCTCTCAAAAAACACTCCTCCAACAGACCCATTAGAGAAGCGTACAGAGAATATCTACAGGTACCACACGCCAATACCACCCAACATATAACATTGAGAGATCGGGCCTTCTCCACAGCAGGTCTCCCACTATGGAACTCAATTCCCTTAGAATTACGACAGGAACCATGTCTTCCAACCTTCAGGAAAAGACTTAAAACATGGCTGTTCAAGAAAGCCTTTCCGGACCCTTACTGATTCTCTTCCATCAAATGCAGCAAGACTGATCATCATCCATTAAACTGATCCAGACATTACCAATCACTGCAACGTTCTACTTCTTGTTAAACTTCTATCTTTCCTCTTACTCTACTCCCAGTTAGAATCATCCCTGTTTTATTGTAACTTATTTTATTTTTCTTTGCACTTGTTATAATTTTGTAATGTATACTCTCATGTTATAGTTATGTACGTTATAATGTATTGCTCACCCCTTGTTTTATGTAAACCGACATGATACGAACTTCCGTGAATGCCGGTATAGAAAACCATAAATAAATAAATAATGTAGAAAGAAATTTACTAAAAATATCGGCTGTGTAACGTATGCCTTGAATCTGTACCCCCAGTCATACAAAACATACTTTTACGTGTATATGGGCATCTAAGATCCAAACAACAGAATTAGGGCAATCACAGTCAAGGCTAGAATTGTAATGCAGGGACTGGGTCATTATTCCATATACAGAAGGTCCTAGAGCTGGCTAACCTGTTAAAAGAAACCAGTTAGAGAGGTAAGGCCGAGCAATACCATCTTCATGAATTGTTCTTATAGCGCCATGATTATACGCAACACTGCACACGATAACTCCCCTGCTCCCACCCAGCTAATCCAAACTGGAGCACAGGGAGGTTAAGGGGTTTGCTCAAGGTGACACAGTAGAGAAGGAGGCTTCCCGTGCTCGTCCCTGATAGCTTTGCAGTGTGGCCTGCCTCCTTTGGAGGGAGGCGTCATTACTAACTTCTGAACACACATAGTCCACGTGCATTAACAATAGGGTTGGTGATCCTGATCATCTGGCCATCCTTTTTCTGGGTCATCTGCCCATTACACTATGTAAGCACTGGGAAGAGCGGGTGATATATATGAGCTGCCATGGAAAGGTGCAAACCACACATTGTATGTTCCTCCTCACCTCCTCCTCCCCATTCTGGAATGCAACTTTACTAAAGAAACTTGTGCTAAAAATGTGCGCTGCTTAATTTGAAATTTCAGCAGTGGGCACCATGAGATCAATATTGAGAAGGGCAGCAAGCAGTAAGTTGCCCAGGTAAACTTACCTGTGTCACTTTAGCCAGGTCATGCAGCAGGATGCATTTCCCGGCTGAATATAATTAAAACTATCTGGGCAAGTTTAGACCTGCTCTCCACCATGACCAGGACCTTAGGTGGCTAAACTTTGGAAAGTAGCACTGAATACTGGTGCCTCCAGGCTATGTTTAAACATGTAATGCCCCTGCTCGGTCTCTCTCATTTTTTAACTGGCTGTGTTTTAGCCAGACAATGACTTGATGAGAGCAGGAAATTCAAATCTCGCAGTTTGGCTGACTTAGCTGGACCAACCTATTTGAATATAGACCTCTGTGTTTCTGTGGAGAAAGGATCTGTCTTTATGGGCTTACAGGCATTGTGTGGTGAAATCCACTGTGACCTGAAATATATGTCAGCCAATTGGTTTTCCCAGTCTGCCCGTTTGTACTTGTCTTTAGTACTACCAGAGATCCTGCTTGATCTGTGACCTTCTTCGTCTCTTGCCAGCTGATAAGGTCCCTTTGTATCGGCCCATGACAGATGAAATTGAGGAGGAATAGCCTAGTGGAATAGCCTAATGGTTAGAGCAGTGGGCTATGAACCAGGAGACCAGGGTTTGAGTCCTGCTGTCGCTCCTTGTGACCTTGGGCAAGTCACTTTACCCTCCATTGCCTCAGGTACAGAACTTAGATTGTAAGCCCTCTGGGGATAGGGAAATACCTACAGTACCTGAATGTAAACTGATGTGATATCTCAGATTGAATGTCGGTATATATAAAAAAAATAAATAAATATAAATATTCCTTTTATCTGGCTTCTTGTGGAAATAAATGTTCCCTTCTGGTATGCAGTCAGCCAAGCATGCAAATGTTACCTCTAGTCAGTAGGTGACAGCAGACTGTATTCTAGCCAAAAGAGTACATCATCATATCTGTGTCTTCATCTAAGAACATAAGAAAATGCCATACTGGGTCAGACCAAGGGTTCTCAAGCCCAGCATCCTGTTTCCAACAGTGGCCAATCCAGGCCATAAGAACCTGGCAAGTATCCAAAAACTAAGTGATTTCCATGTTACCACTGCTAATGGCAGTGGCTATTCTCTAAGTGAACTTAATAGCAGGTAATGGACTTCTCCAAGAAGTTATCCAATCTTTTTTTAAACACAGCTATACTAACTGCACTAACCACCTCCTCTGGCAACAAATTCCAGAGTTTAATTGTGCGTTGAGTAAAAAAGAACTTTCTCCGATTAGTTTTAAATGTGCCCCATGCTAACTTCATGGAGTGCCCCCTAGTCTTTCTACTATCCGAAAGAGTAAATAACCGATTCACATCTACCCGTTCTAGACCTCTCATGATTTTAAACACCTCTATCATATCCCCCCTCAGTCATCTCTTCTCCAAGCTGAAAAGTCCTAACCTCTTTAGTCTTTCCTCATAGGGGAGCTGTTCCATTCCCCTTATCATTTTGGTAGCCCTTCTCTGTACCTTCTCCATCACTGTGGCTCTTTGCAAGCAAACCCAGGCTGATCTGAAGCTCCAGAATAAACCTGTTACCAGGACCTCTGCCTTACTTCGCTCACTTTGAGTATGTGGCAGATGCGAATTGGAGATCTTGTTGTTGAGGATTAGCATGGGCATCAGAACGACTGAGCAGCTCCCTGCAGAGACAGAGAAGGAATGGACCTTCTGGAAGGCCCTAAATTACCTCCGTTCCAAGTCAGCAGGTCAAGTGCTGACATGGCAAAATGGAGATGCTGTACCAGAGCAGAGACCAGTGATTGTGGTGAGAGGCAGACTGTGCAACACCTTTTGGTCTACCCGTTGTTTGATGATGGTCCTTGCCCAGTGTAGGATCTTGCTAATGTCAACTGATGAATGCTGAAATTTGCTTACCAGTGGAAAGAAATATGATCTTGGTGGATGGATATGAGAAGTGATGACACAAGTTCAGAAGCTTGGGTATCTGTAGAAGATGAAGGTGGACCTATTCTCCTGTGCAATGCTAATTCTCAGGAGAATTAATTAGTCCAGTCCTGGTTTTCCCCAGTGCATGCATGGATTTGTAGTTCTGATGGGCTAGAGGAAATCAATGGGATAATTAGAAGTACAGATCCATGCATGTAATGGGGCAAAACCAGCACTTTCAGCCAGAGACGGGCCAGTTGGCACCACAATGGATGAAATTCCAGTCTGAATGGGCCTACTTTGGACTGCATTTCTCCAAACCTTTCCAGCTGCTGGTAACCGTGTGTGAATCTAAACTGGAGTTTTTGCAACCACCCTTGGTCTTGCATCAGCATTGAAAATTTCACCAGAAAAATGAAGGAAAGAAAAGGCAACATTAGATAATGCAGCTTTTTGTGGGGAAAAAAGAGGACATTTTCCTCTTTAAAGGACACCCCAGAAGACAAGTCTGTGTTGTATTTCTCAAATTTTCTGTAGAGCAGCACTTTCTAAAACTGACCCATGGCAATCCCTTAATTAAGAGCAGCCCACTAACAAGTCCGTTGTGTGGCTGCAGGAATCACCACCCACACAACACACCGCAAAGGCCTGTCTGACTCTTCCATGTGTCAAAGTGTCTAACCATTCAAACCGTAATTAACTTGTATCATCATATGCTGGAGATGGTTTGTTCCCCCCCTCCCATCCTTAATAGTTCTCCATTTACGAGCCATCAGCCATGCATCCCAAGAGAGTGATCAGTCTTTCACCTGCCTTGGTGTCTGCTGAGCTTCTGAGGGGAGGGGGGGCTTTCATTCTGCCTGCTTTATTTCCTTGCACGTTATAAGGAGTCGAAGCCACCGTCTCTTTCCACTGCAGACTTTCATCCTTTTGTCAGAGAAAAATGATAGCGGGAATCAAAAGCTATTTGTATGTGTTTCTGCACTCCACTGAAAGGATTGTTAGTTTCTTCTCCCGGGATTTTTTTTTTTTTAAAACTTATTCTTTTTGGATCATGCCCCTGTTCTCTGTATGATTTATTTATTTTTATATTTTTTTGCAGCTCTGTTTTGTGAGGAATGGTAATTCATCTGTACCTGGCTCGTTCAAAGCTCTGACTCTGCCCTTTTGATGCTGCAAACAGCGTGCCATGTAACTCTCCAGTAAGCAGAGGCAACCTTCATGTTCCAAGGCCCGTCAGCCCCATTGATGGTTCATGGTTTATTTTCTCTGCTGACAGTAGTTGTCACTGGAGCTGTACCATTCCACATAATATTACATAGATTGTACACAAGGAAAACAACCCGCTCTCATAGCACAGTGATGTCTATTGGCCAGGCTCTGGATGCACACACAGGTCTCAAGAAGGAAACGTTATTCCATAGAATGAAAAGCTGAAGAACAAAAGGGATCACCATATGGTTGCTGAAGGGAAGGAAGCTCAAAAGGCTTGTAAGAAAATACTTTTATCATGGACAGGATGGCTGGCACCTGGCACAGTCTTCCAGCAGAGGATGCTGGAATCAGATCAGTGGCAGAATTCAAGCCATCAGGGGAGAGACCGAAAGGGACCTTAGTCTTGGGAGGAGGAAGGGAGAAGCAGCACAGTAAAGTGCATGGGCAGTCATGAGCAGGCTGGGCGGGTCACCCGGGTCCTTGCCTGCTGATATCTTCTACATTGGGTTTCCAGAGGGGAGTGGCTGCCTGTGGCTCCTTGGCCAGGGAAGGTGGCAAGAATTCCTGGACTAGACGGGAGGAAGATGGAAAAGATGAAAACCCTGAGAAATCCCTAGGGAAGCTGGGAAATGTAGGCTCCTGGTGCCATAACCCAGCTGGAGCAGCATCCAGTTGAGCTGGACACCCAAAGGAGCAGGAGAAAGTGCTGGGGAAAATATAGCTTAGCGTTATCATTTGAAAGGAGACCCACTTTGGGTTTTCTTCCTCTGTAAGTGGTCACTTGCCTTCTCCCATGGTTTTAAAGCAGCAGCACAAGCCAAAAAGCCTTTAAATAATTCAGCTGACAGTTCAAACAAACAAAGTAATTAAGTTCCCTCCTCTTCATGCTGATTGTTATCTCATTCCTGAGGAGCTATTAATGTTTAAAGTTTCTGAGAGCACCTACTTAGCTACTCCATCCTGTCATTATGAATCTAAGTAAATCGGGCGCTGCAGTGCTGATCAGAGCCCCATGCAGGTGTCACACTGATACACATAAAGCAAGACTACAGCATGGATGGCTGAAGGGCAGATCTTCTTTCAAAGTATCATGCAGGTGTCACACTGATACACACAAAGCATGAATACAGCACAGACGGATGAAGGGTGGATCTCCATCAGAGCCCCATGCAGGCATCGCACTGGTGCAAGCATACGTACAGCACGGACAGCTGAAGAGTAGATCACTCTCAGAGCCCCATACCAGCATTACGCCAAGGCATGTGAAGCATGAATACAGCATGGACAGCTGATGAGTAAACTTAGGGAAGGAGCTTTTTAGAAACAGGGATTGTGATCATCATAAAAAAAAAAAAAATCCAAACCTTGTGCTCCAAAAAAGAAATGCAAAATCAGAAAAACATAAATACTATGGCAGGAATAGTGGACACTTAGTAATGGCGGCGGATATTAAAAAGCGCAAAATATCAGCTCCCCTGCTTTCTATCTAGATTGTAATGGTGCTTTCAACTATCCTTTTTATTTTGATAATACATTAGCTCCACCCAAGCGTCCTTCAGGAAAGATCACAGCTAATGGCAAAGGGCTTGCTTTGTTGGTTATTAAGACCATGTATATTAAGACATTTTCTCCATTTTGTGTGTCTGGGGAAAAATCTTAGTAACTTAGGACCATATTCAGCAGCTACACGGCTGAGATAGATAGGCAGATAAACTTATCCAGATACCTTAGCCTAGGTATTCAGCGGCGTGGCTGTGCCCATGAATGTCCCCAGCTATTTTAAACTTAGCCGGATAAGTATATCTGGTTAGCTTTAGGATAGGTCTACGGGATGAACAGATATAGCCAGATAAGTTAGCTGGCTAACTCTGAATATCGCCATTATCCAGCTAAATCAGCTCCCCTTTGAGGAAAGGCTAAAGAGGTTAGGGCTATTCAGCATGGAGAAGAGACGGCTGAGGGAGGATATGATAGAGGTCTAAAAAGTCATGAGAGGTCTAGAATGGGTAAATGTGAATTGGTTATTTACTTTTTCAGATAATAGAAGAAATAGGTGGCACTCCATAAAGTTAGCAAATAGCACATTTAAAATAAATCATAGAAAATTCTTTTTCACTCCAAACACAATTAAGCTCTGCAATTTAGGCATAGCCCAGTGGTTAGAGCAGTGGGCTATGAACTGAGGAGACCAGGGTTCAAGTCCCACTTTTCCTTCCATTGCCTCAGGTACAAACTTAAATTGTAAGCCCCCTGGAGATAGGGAAATACCTACAGTACCTGAATGTAATCCACTTTGAAGTGGTGAAAAGCGGAATATAAAAATCTAAATAAATAAATACATGTGGTTAGTGCAGATAGTTTAGTGTAGCTGGGTTTAAAAAAGGTTTGGATATTAATCAAGTTAACAGGGAATAGCCACTGGTATTACTGGCATCAGTAGCATGGGATCTACTTAATGTTTGAGTACTTGACAGGTACATGTAACAGGATTCTGGGCTTGATGGACCCTTGGTCTGACCCAGTATGCCAACTTCTCATGTTCTTATGTTACACCCTCGCCATGCCCGCCACTTAGCTGGCTAACTACTTAGCTTTAATCAGTTTTCTGGCTAAGTGGTGGCCGTTGATTCCAGGTACCTATTTAGCCACTGGCAGATAACTGGATGAGTCAAAACTTTTCCAGCGAAATCGCCCTGAATATGAACCTCTAAATGTCTAAGCTGGTGGCAGATTTACTCTCCTGAGTCACTTTCTGCCTTCCAGTGTGGTGCTGAACTGGATTAGGAGCTGACCATGGTGCTGAAAGCAGTGACAGGGAATGCCAGAGGAAGAAAGAGAGGAGGACGGATGGTTGCAAATTAGACTGCTATAGAAGATGGAAGAGGAGGGAGTGAGGACCAAAGGATAAGGGGAAGCTGAAAGTGTGTGGATCAGGCAGATGAGGGGTAGGGGAAGTGCAAGGGTATTAGGCAGCTCCAACACAGTGCTCCTTTCTTTGGTGGCACTGGCCCCGATCCTCCCCCTTTGGCTGCTGGTAGCCCCAGGACGATTTGCCTTTAGTGGGTTGGGCTCTGCCAGTGCACAGTCAGATTTTGCAACACCACATATTTTGGGCAACTGCCAAGTCTAGTATGCCTAGTGGAAGCACCAGTCCTGATGAGGGGAAAGATGTGTGTTGGGGGGGGGGGGGGAGTTTAGATGAGCGTGGATCAAGCTGTTGGGGAGGAAGGACAGGGTAGGTTAGATGAGTGATCAGACTGATGAGGGAGAGGTTCGGGAGGAAGTGGGGGAAAGGGGAGATGTAGAGAAGGATGGGGTGAAAGAGTATGGGAAGCATGTCATTCAACTAATAATGGTTTTTAGTTCATCTGTGTTGATGCCTCTTCATCTTTGCTTAAAGCATGATATCATATTAACAGTCCTGGATATGGATGCCAGTCCATGGAGGCAGAGTTTACTGGGTTATGCCCATATTGAGAAGTCCTAGTTTTAATATGTGAGTACTTTTATTAGCGCCTAACAGATCACTACCTCAAGCAATTACATCTCTCTAACATGTGACTGCTACTACTCCTATGTTCTGTCTGGGATGTTTCTGTGGCCGAGATGGAGACACAAGCAGGGGAAGTCTTTGGAGCACGTGGCAAATCCTAGGGATAGAGCCCAGACGTTTACAGTATGTACAGGGCCTATATCATAACATAAAGGGTGGAGGAACTTGCATGTAGGGAGGTGCTTTGTGCCAAAACTCAGGGAGCTCTGTGGGCAGTTTTGTTCATATTGGAGGGGCTGATTTCCAATAGAATGCTCAACTGAAATCCAAGCAGCTAAGCTTTAGCTGTCTAGATTTAGGGAAAGCATGAGCTGCAACTTAATTGGCTAGATTTGTATATGATATCTCTTCTTGCAGAGATAGCTGCCTGCCTTTGCCAGCTAGCATTGAAAATCTAACACTATCGCATGTGAAAAGGGACTTTTCACATGCGTTGGAGTCGGCCCCGGAAGAGGAGGAGTCTGGGCAGCACTGGGGCCGATGCTGTGGACACATCGCTGGTGGCAAAAGGTAAGATTCCTTATCGCTGCCAGTTTCGCACCGAATAACTACACCTTTTATGGTGTAGTTATTTGGAGCGAAAGCCAGCAGCGATCGCACCGCAGAGGTGCGATCGCTGCTGGCTATCACAGGACTGCCCCCCCCGCCATCCTTTACCACCAGATTCTCTAAGGCCAGGCCTAAGTCAGTAACCCTGATCTAATCATGCCCCTGGGACCCCCAGTATTTGAGTTAATAAAGTTAGTCACTTAGGCCTGGATTCTCTAAGGTCGCAGTGGGGGGCAGTCCTGCGATAGCACACCATAAAAGGTGTAGTTATTCGGCGCAAAACTGGCGGCAATAAGGAATCTTACCTTTCGCCGCCAGTGATGTGTCCGAAGTGTCGGCCCCCGGTGCTGCCCCGACTCCTCCTCTTCCGGGGCCAACTCTGCCCCGAGCTAGCTATCGCACGCGAAAAGTCCCTTTTCACGTGCGATAGTGTTAGAGAATAACCCCGTAGTGAAACTAGGCAGCTATATTTAATGGCACAGTGGCAGTTAATTTTCAAATCTGTAGATCTAGCAATCTAACTCTGTAGTTAGGCAGCTATGGTACATGTCAGCAGATATGGACCATTTGGCCTACCCAATATGCTCAGCTGCTTCTGTTGCCCATGCCCTATCTCTCAGTCATACATCTCCCAGCCATTGCTTACCTTTAATCTTCACTCTTCATTGCCCTTACCACGTACTTTATTTTTATCTTTATTACCGATTTAGGCATTGCTTTAAGCACTAGACCCTAGGTGATTTATAGTAAAACATAATAAAATAAGTAAAATAAATTGAAGATAAAGTAATAAGATTCAATAAAAATGGAATGAAAATGATAAAACTAATTAAAAATACATTAGAAACATACATGTCAAAACAACTACCCATACGCCATTTTAAATAAATAGGTATTCAAAGAGGATTTCAATTATTTTAAGGATATCTCACAGCTGTCAGCAATACAAGCTTGACTACCTGCATGATATTGCTTCTTATCCTTTTTGCCTTTATCTGGAAAAGGTTACTAAGTCAGCCTGCTGTTTCTACTGGGAAACTTGTCAACTCCAGCCCAATCATATCTGAGATTCTGGGATATTTTGGCAGCATTATTCTCTATATACTTTATTGTGGTCTGTAGGGTCTACATTTTTAAGAGCAGTTTCAGATGCAGAGGATGGGAAGTGAGATCTGATGCTAACCTGTATCTCTGGGAGACATTCCCTCATGATTTACATTTATTGCATTTATAAACCGCCTAACACTAAGAAGGCCTAGGCGGTGAACATAAAAACATACACAGCAAGACTCTCAGAGCTTATTTTGACAGAACATTATAAGTAGGGATCCTAATTTTTATTTTATTTTACCTGGAATTAATCAGCGTTTATTATAACAAAAGCAGGAGAAAAAAAAGGATTGATTTTTCCTCCTGATTTTTCTCCTGTTTTATTTATTATACTAAAGACTGATGAATTCCCAGAAAAAAAAAAAAATCAAAACTGAAAACGAAGGACCCTATTTATGAATCAATCTATAAAATTCATTCAGTTCCCCATGTTCAAGGGTACTAGCTTTTCTTTGCTTTCTTTGTACTGTTTTTGAATTTGAATGTCCCTGTCATTTCCCCCTTTCAATTCTGTCCTCTAGATATACATATTTAGGTCCTTAAGTATCATCTTGCATGGCTTAAGTTACAGACTCTGCACCATTTTGGTAGCCCTGATCTGTACCTATCTCTTTTGCAGGTATTGGCTCCATTCCTGGACACCATACTGTAGATGAGGTCTCACCAATGACTTGTACAGAGGCATTAACAACTCTTTTTTTTTTTTTTTTATTTTACAAGAATATTTGGCAATTTTCAGACATCCACATCTCAGAGCCCACAGGCTCACAGCCTACAGTCTTCACATATTATGTAAATACCTGTACATAGAATGCTTTGACAATTAATCATCGCCAACCACCCCTTAAATTAGCCCCATGTGATCCTATCCAAGCATTCCCCAACCCTCTGGTACTTAGATGCTTCCATATTTTCTCATACAAGAATCACTTCTTTCGAAGGGAAAAGGTCTTCTTTCCAGTAACAGCAATATCATGTACCTGCTAATAACAATAGTTTGTTTGTGGCTGGGATTTCCAAAAGGTTGCAATGGTGAATCTCGCCGTGTGTATAAACTGATTGCACAACTTATGCTGCGATTTAGCTTATGGACATATCAGCCCAGAGTCCAAGAAATCATAAAACAGATGCTAGGCACATAGGATGGCTCAATTCATCTGCGACCTTAAGTTCGACCTGTTTCTAGAATCTCTGTACCAAAGCACACACCCACTGTATGTGGAGATAGGATTCTAATTCTCGCACCCTCTCTGGGATGAGGATGGTGAAAATCTGGAAAGGTTTGTAAGTCCTCCTCACCAGTTTATACATTAGTTCAGTTCTGCGACTGCAAACAGAAATTTTGTTCACCCTTTTCCAAATTCTCCCCCAATCCCTATCTGTCAGAGCTATCCCCAAATTCATGTTACACTGGGCAATCAAATTAACATTGGGTTCCTTCTCCTCATACGTCAATATGATAGCCCATTAGCACTTGCTGCACTCGGGAGTACGCGTTCTGTACCCAGGACGACCCCTCCATTCTGAGCAACTGCTCTTTTATTCTGTCATATGTCTCCCTCAACCCCCTCCTGTAATTCAAATTCCTCCTGCAAATCATCAAAGGGGATCCATCCCTCCTCGTCCCATAACTGTCCCAAAAAGCGTAATCCAAGACTCCACCAACCCGACAGTGCAGTATGTAATGCAGCTACTGAAATGTGTGGATTATCTCTTAATCCCACTAATGGGGGGCGAATGCCCACATGTATTCCCATGCTTTTACATATCCCTCACTAGACCTGCATTGTGTGCCCTACGATGGGCAAGAACGTGTAGCAAGCCTTGCATGTGGGGTAGTAGTGGTCATAAACAGCAAGAGTGCCAAGTCCATGCCCTCCACTGCTTCCGCTTCTAGAGAAAGCTATGGCTGTGTGCAGTCCCTCTCCACCCAGCCTTTAAGGCAGGCTAAGTGTGAGGCCCAGTAATACCCCAAAAAATTGGGCAATGCTGTCTCCCCCTCCCATTCTTGGTTCACCTTAACGTTCTTAATTTCACTCTGAGACCTCCCCTGCCATATAAAATGGGAAATGCATCCGTTCAGATTCGCAAAGAATTTGATCAGCAAACCTGTATGTTTATGTTGGAATGGATAGATAAGGCATGGAAGAATATTCATTTTAAGAATCCTAATCCTTCCTGACCATGTAACTAGCAGCCCTGATCACTTACACACATTTTCCAGTATCTTATTATACACTGATGTATAATTTGTCTTATAGATGGGAGACTGTTTGGGAAAGAAAAGTACCCAGACATCTGATGCCCTCTCTTGCCACCTGAAAGTGCCTCAAGTACCTTGACAGTTATTGTTCTGTGGCTCCCTCCCCCCCCCCCCCCCCAAAAAAAAGAATAGCTCTGATTTTTGAAAGTTAACAGTATAACCAGATACCTTACTGTACACCTCCAATACAGTAAGAACTCAAGGTGCCGATTTCTTGAGATCAGTAAGATACAGCAGTATGTCGTCTGCATATAGGAGAATCTTATGGTTCTTGCCATTAAAACAGAAATCTGCTAGTTCTACATCTGCTCTGATCACTTGTGCGAGGACCTCAATGGATAAATCAAACAGTAATGGGGAGAGGGGGCATCCCTGCCTTGTGCCCATCTGATATGGAATGCATTAAAGGAACTATTAGTTAACACCCATGCCATGGGATGTGCGTATATCACCTCGATCTAGTCCACAAAGACTGGGTCCATGTTAAAGGCATATAATATTGTGACCAATGTAGCTTATTGAAGGCTTTCTTAGTGTCCAGTACCACTAATAAGCCTTGCATTTTGCACCTATAGGCCAAGGAGATGATATGAAAAACCCTTCTGGTGTTTGCTGTGGAGAGGCGCCCCTTAATGAAACACATCTGGTCCTCCTTGACTAATTGAGGAATAATCCCTTCCAGTCTTAACTGCATGACCTTGGCAAGAATTTTTATGTCTGCATTTAGTAGGGAGATGGAGCTGTAAGAGCCAGGGTCCAACTCATCTCACCCCTTTTTATGTATAAACTCGATGGTAGCATCTGTTAATCTGTGCAGGCAAGCTGGATTCTCTCTCAAGTGCTCAAACACACTAGGCAAGGGAAGGCCTAGATCCATAAAAAGTTTTTTGTAGAAATCCAGCAGGAACCTATCAGGTCCTGGACTCTTATCTCCTGGAAGAAGTTTAACAGCCCTATCTAGTTCTGCCAATGTTATGGGTGCCCTCAGATTTTCATTTTGTTCATCAGTGACCTTGGGCAACTTCACCCTTTCCAGGTAGTCTACTGTGTTCTCTGGGGTACAGGATTCCCTTCTTGCATATAAAT
The DNA here is from genome assembly GCF_901001135.1 of Rhinatrema bivittatum. Lineage (NCBI taxonomy): Eukaryota > Metazoa > Chordata > Amphibia > Gymnophiona > Rhinatrematidae > Rhinatrema > Rhinatrema bivittatum. Next base: position 32,022,976 of record NC_042629.1, read on the forward strand.
CCTCATAGTAAGAACAGAAGATATAATTTATAGACTGAAGATTACTAGACTTGCTCCTGCTTATAGAGTGGATTTTCATGATCAAAGTTCCTTTGGCTGCCTTTTTAATAAGCTAGCTAATAGCTTTCCTGCCTTGTTACCATGTTTGTAAAACATTTGGCATGTGAAGTGCATAGATTTCTCTATGAAGTTGGTATGTAATAATTCCAATTTCCACCTCTTTGCCTACAACTGCCTCCAGATTTTCTTAGAACATGTCCATTTATGCAACAGCTCTAGCCTTGCAATATCCCTTTCTAGAAATTTTTCCCTCGCTTCACAAACTCTTTTATAATAGCTAGAATAGCCAATTATCCTACCCTGGAGAATGACTGAGTTTCCCAGAATACTACAGGGTTGTACTCTTCTGCAGCATATATTTCTTGATCACCTCTGTAATCATAGTTACAAAGTCCTCCCATCCCAATACCAAGATGTTGAGTTACCAAGAGCATTCAATTGGTAGAGCGTATGATGTGTTCAATGGAATTATGGTCTGACATGAACAAGGCAATATAGTCACCACTACTATTCTGCGCATTAGACTTTTAGAGCAAAGAAAGAAATCTAGACGGCTATATGTGTTATGTATGCCAGAATGGTGGGTACAGTCCCATCCATTTGGATAGCTAGTCCTCTATACATCTACTACTACCCCCTGAACCAGAGACTAAAATCTCCTATTGCACTCCACTTATCCCCCCCTTGCCGAGACCTGTCCAAATCAGATCTAAGCAGATGTTCCTATCTTCGCCAACTTTACCCTTAACTGAGTATAAAATTAATTCTGATTCTTGTTGGGCCCATACACGTTTTCCACTTCCACCAAATGGTCATGTAGGGTTCTCTCTATAAAGACATACCTACCCTCCAGATCTTTTTGAACTTTATGAACCCTTAAAGGCAATGTTCTGGGTATAAGCATACCCACACCCCTGCTCTTAGAATGTATGATGCATAATATATCTGCCCCACCCACTCCTTTTTTTAGCCTGTCATGTTCCTTGTCAGTCAGATGTATCTCTTGCAACAAGGAGGAACAAAAGAAGAAGGAGACCGGAGGTCCTTCAAAGGTGCTTTATTAGTTGCCCAACTAATAAAGCACCTTTGAAGGACCTCCGGTCTCCTTCTTCTTTTGTTCCTCACGGCTTTTCTTGACCGCCTTCCTCTTTGTTTTTTGGGCCCATCTCTTGCAACAAGGCAATTTGGGTTGAGTTCCTCTTCAACATGTGGAAAACACGCTTTCTTTTGATAGTTTGTGATTCTCCGGATGTTATAGGACACTAGGTAAACTTTAAATTAGCTATCATTGAGAATTATGTAAATCAGGTACAAACATGGGCTGATGGTCCTATAGCCCCAGGCTATATGGCTCTGATATACAGAAAGAGAAAAAACACAGTATCTGCACATTTTACTTTTTAGTGAAGGTTTTAACTCCCGTAAACACTTCCCCCTCCAATCTCCAACTACAATAAACCTCCAAAACTTCAGGGAGTCCGAGTTACACTCATGCTGCATGATCACTATCCAGCCAGCCACCCCATCCCCCTACAGTCTGCCTCAACCCTCCCTCCCCCCACCCCCCCAAAAGTGGCAGGATTCTCTGGCAGGTGCTGAAGGTCTACCATCTCATTCTGACCAAACCTATCCCTTCCTCCATATCCCTTCCTTGTACCCTCTTTCCCCCAAACCTTATCCTCTCAATAGAGAGGATAAGGTTTGGGGGAAACCTTTTTCCTCATACTGCCCCCAAAAGCCTTCCCACAAGCCCTTCCAAATCAACCCTCGCACCTGTGCCCTTCTTGGCTGTCCACCTACTCCCCCAATCGACCATCCTTGCTCCCTCATTTCATGAGTTTTCTTCCTCCAGAAGTACAGACAGAATAGACAAGGGTATGTGATAGACAAGGACAGTGTCACATTGTATGAATAAGGTCAGGATGGCATCATGTCAGCTGTGAAGGGGATTAAAGGAATCTGATTGCTCCTTTACACACTTTCTGGACAGTAATCCCCCGTTTCCCTGACAAAATAATCAGATCACAGGTAATCCAGAGTCTGTAATACATTTAACAGCCCTAGATATTACTAGTGATCATTGAGTTGACATTCTTATCATCAATATTTGTATAGTGCATATCAATGTATGCAGCACTATGCAGAAATACCTGACTACTGGTTGGTACTCCCAGGAGCTTAGTCAAGACTGACAGACAAAACACAACAAAAAGCAAATAAGAGACTCTGAGTTAAGACAGCAAGAGCATGACTGTGAAGATCTAGAGTAGGTGGATCTAGGTGGCATTCAATTGAGGATTTTGATTATCCTCAAATCTATATTGGTTACTAATGGAGTTACTCATCATTTAGTGTAAAGAGGCATAATATCGACCTCAGTCTGCTTGAGAAACAGGTGAATCCTGAAGGCTTTCTACAGCCACCATGAATAACTGACACCAGATCTGGGTTACAAATGGGACTTTTAATTACTCCTCCAGCTGAGTAAAATATTTTGCAAAACAGCAGGCAGCAATCAAAACCCAGAGGGTTGTAGGTGGAATTATTTGAGGGTGGGTGCATTCAAATTGAGTAAAGAGATAAGGAATCAATAGTTTACCTAACTGGTGAATCAGCCAAAAAATGCGCCCAAAAGCAGTCTAAGAACGCAAAACAAAGGACTATTGACTGTGCCCACAGCGCGGAGTACGCATCTAACGCAAATAAGAGACCAAATGTTATCCATAGTGGGCCCATAGTTGTGGAATTCTCTACCTGAGACGTTAGGTTTGTTATCAGAAAGAAAGAGTTTCAAATGTGAGCTGAAAACCTGGCTCTTCAGAAATGCATATGATCTAACTTAAAATATCAATATGCAGAGAACCACAATATTAAGGACACATATAATATCAGAAGAATAAATAACAAGTAATGAGAGATATAAAGTATCTTAAGAGAATTTTCTGATTAACATATGAACATTACTGAAATAGATTTTATGTATCACAAACTACTGTACTGGGCCTTTAGTGAACACGTTTTAGAAATAACCATAGATGAAGAACTATCCTAATCTCCTAATCCCATGTTGTGTTGATCTATAACATGAATGTTACTTTTGTAAATGGTTGTAACCTTCATTTGGAACGACGGTATATAAAATGTCTAAATAAATAAATAAAATAAATATACAAGAAATGCAGTACATGAGAGTGGGAGGGTGACATTATGTACAACTTCCCTCTGTGCTCCTTGCTTGGCTCTCATCAGGGAGCCCTCAAGCATGGCGTCTCTCGTCACCTTGCTCTCCAGCTGGTTCATGCCATCTCATTTGGTTTTTTCAGATTCCCACCCAGTGTTGGCTGGGCTTCTGCAGCAGGGGTGTCTGCAAATATTTAGTTCCACAATGTGGGACGAGTCAGTTCATGCCCTGATAGCAGGCTGTATGCAAATTTACCTTCAGCAGAGGTGTTGGGAGCTTTAAAAAAAAAAAAATCTAACATTGAATCTGTTTTCTATAAAGGGAAACTGTATAAAAACCGCGTAATCGTCACACAACTTTCTGAGAATGGTAACAAGAAAAAGAAAGTGGTTACTGCTGAATGAAAGAAAACTGAAATCTACAAAGAGAGGTTAATGCAGGGGTGGTTCTATCAAGAGGCAGGGTGAGGCAACTGCCTCAGGCAGCAGCAACATTTTGGGAGCAGCCAAAAGTGCTAACCAAAACAGTCCGGCAGCCGCAAGTATTTAATGTACCCGCAAGGTTCCTCACACCCCATGGGCCGGCAGGGCACTGCAGTGGCGAGTTGGCAGCCCTTGAGGCCACCAGTGAACTCCATTCCACCAGGAGCTGGCAAGAGAAGGAGGCCCAAGAGGCTGCCCGTGAACCCCATCCCACCGGTTGCCTACAAGAGAAAGAGGCCTAGGAGGCCGCCAATGAATCCCATCCCACCGGCAGCTGACAAGAAGAGTCTCGAGAGGCCACTGATGGACCCCCATCCCATCGGTGGGTGACATTAGAAAGAGGCCCGGGAGGTCACCAGTGAACCCTATTCCACCAGCGGCCGATAAGAGAAGACGACCCTGCTGGGAGAGAGACGGTTCTCCTGCTTTGCCAAATGTACCAACCATATGAAATTCAAAAATCTTGCAGCTAGCACATGCTCTTTGCTGATCTCACAATGCATGATGTGACTGACCTAAGAAGAGGTGCTATGCACCTTGAAAGCTTATGTGCCGATACAGCAACATCTTTTAATTTCAATAAAAAAAGAGCCAATAAAAGAAATCAGTTTATTAAAAAAATGTCAGTTTTACGTAGAAGTAGAAGTAATACAAAATTTTGGAGTGCTGCACTTTATGTAATATTGGGCCACAGGAAGACATTTTGATTTAGGTTGTGTAGAGAGTATGAAAGTCTTTCACAACATACAGTTAGTCTTGAGTTGGCAGCAGCTCCTATCAAAAGAAAAATATTTCCCTAAATGCTTCTTGGCTCGCTATTGCCTTGTGTTTTAAGGCACGGAGGTAATTGGTCATGGGAGGATGGTCGCTGTATTTTACTGTATCAGTTATATATGTTGGCCTGCTTAGTGGCAGTGGAAACCTCTCTTCCGAGAGAAACTTTGGAGGGGAAAATGAATTGTAAATAATCACAAGCAGCAGCGACAGTGAGTACCAAATCATCAACAGCAACCTCCTCAGTGAAGCTGCACCACCACTGGCCATGTGTTCCCAGCTGCTTTCGTTAGGCACAGAGGCCTTCAAGACCAGCTTGTGAGAAGCCGGTTTGCACAACTCTTGGCTATTGGTGTTACAACATGGTCGGACTGTTCTTAAAGACTTTCTGTCCTAAGAACTTGGGATGTCATAGTGTGGTTTGACATTTATTTATTTACAAACATATGATAGCCTGCTTTCTTTTTTTTTTTTTTTTCATACATGGCTTCAAGGTGGATTACAATTGATTAGTGTAGACTAACAGATACACATAACCTTAGTTAAAGGGTCATTTGCAGTCGTCATTGAGTTGTCTACACATAGTGAATGTTGGTTCTGGAGGCTGGGGGAAGGCCTGGTAAAACAGCCATGGCTTTGCTTTTATACCAGAAAGTTAGGTAGGACTGTTCAAGATGAAGGGGTAGTAATACCTCCTTTCAGATTTTGGGTGCGTAGCAGCGGAAAGCTTGCAGTCTTCTGCAGGCCAGTTTGCGGAAGCCAGAGGCTTGCATTAAAGGCTATTATGCAAAATTTCCGCAGCATGAGGTTCTAACTAGGCAAATCCTTACGGGTTTTTTTTCCCTACGGTAATAATCTAATACATGATAATAGCAGAGATCTAGCAAATCTAATCAAGCTAATCATAATTTCTAGAGCCAGTAATTTAATATCATAACCTGGGATTCCTCTAGCAACAGATAGGGGAAATCTGGTTTGCAGACAATATCTGTAAGTAAATACAATTTTTTTAAATGTGTTTTTTTCCCATATAGCAACTGATCTCATATTAAAAGACTTTTCTGTACCAGTAGATCTTATCTTAGGAAGCCTGTGAGGGGGGATGGGGAATCTGATACATTAGAAATGTCAGTCTGTGTAGATATCCTGAGACTTCTGAATTGGATATGTCGCACTTGGCCTATAGAGAGCTTGTTTTTAATGATACTCACGTGGGTATCCCCACCATGCCCTCCACCACTGATGACTTTTTGACCTATTAATCTTACCTGTGAAACTTTAGCGGGGAAGGGGAGAAACATTTTAAACTTTTCACATTGGGCAGTTTCCTGGAGGAAAAGTCCATACGACGGTTATTAGCCAGGTAGGCTTGGGGAAAGCCAGCGCTTAACCCTGGAACTGAGATAGAAGAAAGCAGATCAGCTGTTGGGGATCTGACTGGTTCTTGTGACTCGAACTGGCCACTGTCGGAGACAGAATGCTGGGCTCAGTGAACCCTTAGCCTGACCCAGTCCGGCCCTTTTGATGAGGGGCAAGGAGGAAGGAAGGGCGTTTTGGGAGAAGCTGAGTTCTCTTGTGGGGATCGATACTGTGGGGCCTGTTTAATGACTTCATAATATCAGTGATGGTAGAAGCCTGGGATGTCATAGTGAGGGGTGACTGATTATGGCTGTATAGAATGACTTTTTATCCATGTTGATGCTATAAGTGATGGATATAGTGAATTATCATGGTATAGAATATGTTTCTATCTTTAGTAGCATTATTGCAAGCTAGGGATGTAATCGTGTGTTATGATACAGTGGCTGTATAAAAATAATTATTCTTCATGACAGCTTTATAATCCAAAAATATAACAGAAAGGTTTTCGTGTACATAGTGACTATTCTGCAGCAATGTTATAGGGGCCTATCATGAAACGTGGAATCAGGAATTTGCTCATACAATTATTTTTGCCTTTAAAAAAAAACAATTCTTTGCACTAAATGTAAAGGCCTACAAGCAAGGGTTAATCTGACATTTTTCTTCTAGCAAACCAGGTAAGGAATTGTTTTTTTGCTTAGCACTGGGCTAATGAATATTTATGCATTTTCCACCGTGGGGCTGGAATGAAGGCATTTTTTTTTTTTTTAATATCTACGCTGAATGTTAGAGAAAGGCCAGCACACTGCAGACAGCAGCAGTTTAATGAGTTGAAGCTAGCATCGCCCAATTAAGCAGTACAGAGCATTTGCTGGGGTTTGGGGAAATCCATCAATTTCACAGGAAGTGAAGGCTGAATTTTCGCTATAGGTTGGGCCACATGGCAAAGAGCCCGAACGCCTGACCTCTGAAGATGCAAGCGGGAGCTTCGTGAGGGGAAAAAGAGCTCTTATTCTTCAACTCTTTCTTGGTTGCTGTAACCACACTTCTCACACTCACCTTCAAGAAACACAACCTGCTGGGCCGGAATGTTTCGTCAGAGCCTTTGGTAGATGAGAGGTGGAACAGCAATGGCGCTTTGCCAGTTGTCACCACTGAGTCATGGTGATCTTCACTTACTCAAAGGAGGGGTGGAGTAAAGAGCACACACGCGCAGCACTGTGTGGCCACCCTCTAGACTGCTCGCAGTTTTTGACACTTATCCTTTTACTTAGCAGACAACAGCAATCCTCAAACAGCACATATGGTTCCTCGACACAGCCGTGTTTCGCATGGGTGCTGTGTCGGGAGGAATGTGAAAGGTAGTCTCCTATCGTTATGTCGGGAAGGAAAGAGCTTTTAATGCCTTAATATGCGGTACACAACTCCTTCTGTGTTCCCTTACGAGTTGTGTGAAAACGGTCCCAGTGGCATGCAGCAGCGTTTATCGCCCGCTGTGCTCGAGTGCTGCGGGAAACGCTGCTGCATCGCACTGCCAGCTGGAGGGGAGAAGAGTCCCTGCCTTATGAGCTCTGAAGCCCCTCCCCGGGGGTCCGGGTGACTGTCAGGGATGCTGTCTTCCGTGCGCTGTCTATAACCACTGTACAGAGGCTGCTGCTTGTTCCCCGGTGCTTTTTGGCTGTGAAGAAAGGCAGAGTTTTCCCCTTGCTATTCGGATCCATCCCAAGATCACTGAGGCTCCGTAGGGTCCAATCCCTCCCCACCACTCATGTTAGGACAAAAAGCCTTCCTGTCGTCCTGAGATTTTTCATATTGTATTAGTAATCTATTGATTTTTTTAAAATATTTCCTTTCATCCCCGATTTTTGTCGTCTTATACACTGCCAACTCCAGACGGCATAGACAAGATAACTCATGTGCCATCACTGGACTGGAAGAAACTTTAGCTTAGCGCCATTCATTCTCTCGATTCCTGGAATCAGCACGTGGCCTCCGTGGCACACTCAATCCCAGTTGGCCCGAGTGGACAGGAACTAGAATAATCTGCATGGTAGTTGACAATGCTGCAGCCCAGTCACAGGGCCGGCCCAATTTTAAAAAACATTTAGATGGGCCACGATCAGCTGCCAGCCAGTTGGCAGGTTAGTCAAATAGACTATCCTAGTAACTTTGCTCAGCTATTCAGGGCGCGGTTGCTGTATCAAAGTTAGCCAGACAAGTTTATCTGGATGTCCTAAAGTTATCTGGTATGTCAGCTGGATAATTTTGGAAATAGGTGATCATCTGATTAACTTAACCGGATAACCGGCTCTGCTGCTGACATAGCTAACTTTTTAGCTTCATAATAAGTTATCTGGATAAATCCGAGACAGTCAGAGCAGCAGGATTGTAAATAACATCGTTTGTCCAGCTAAGATGGGACTTAGCAGAACAGCTTTCAATATTGATCTCTTAACTAAACATTTTGCTCATTGTCTCTCCCCCCCCCCCCCCCCCCCCCCCCCCCCATATCATTTTCTGCTATTTTGTTGCTTGCCTACCAAATGACCTGTGAACCGATCAGTACTAGCATGGTAGAAAAAAAATCTTGATTTGTGAGAATGTTTCCAGGTTCAGAGGAGGGTTGTTGCTGATGTGCGGGCCTGGCTTTGGGGGCTACTTGAGCTTTGTGGCTACACAAGGTGCTGCTGCCTCAGGGGCACTGTGGTATCTTTAAAGGGGTAAAGGTGTACTGCTGCCACAACACTGCAGGGATGACCCCCATCCTGGCCAGGGTTGATTCAGTGGCTTTAAAGGGGCACAGTGCTCCAGGAGATGGAACCCCCCTCCCCATTCCAATCACCAAGGGCACTGTTCTTTCTGTTTGCACAGGATGTTGCCAATGTTAAAGTGGACCTGGTGAAGTAGGCGAGAAAGAGAAGATTCAATCCCTGTTCAGGGAACTTTAAAGCTTCTTTGTTTCCATGTTGACATTGATTGATAAACAGACAGTTGTAATCCTCCCTAGAGCAGCGGATTCTCTCACTGGTTTCGAAGGCCCACAAACAGGTCTAATTTTTTAAGGGTAATCATGCTATGCAAATTAGCCTTATTATCTATGTATACAAGCAAATATATCTGATGAATAATTGCTGTGAATATTCTGAAAACCACACCTATACATAGCCTCAAGGACCACCCAACCAGGTGGGTTTTCAAGATATCTACAGTGAATATGCTTCTGTTCATGGGCTATCGGACCTAGCTGCACTCAAACTTTCCAGACTTTTGATTTAGGTTGCCTGCTAATTAATGACTCAGAAGTACAACACATGAAACAGGAAGAAAAAAGCAGCTCCCATTTATCATCCGTGGTTCAACAAACTAAAAGCAATTGCACCAATGGAAATTTTGTGATAAAAAATAAAATCATAATTTGTTGGTTTATGAAGTGCATTAACAAGTGAATAAGTAGTTCCAGAATTTAAAGATATGCCATTAAAATTGCATTAAAAATAAATGCAACTAATCCACTCATAAACTAGCACTAAATAAAGTTTTAAACCTTGCATTGGAATCAGCAAATGAAGTTTACAAGTTCCTTTCACAGAGAAAGGACAGGCGCCGTTTCTCTGGTGGCTGCAGTGTCAAGAGACGAGGCCTCAGCTGCAGTCTGCTCTGGGTGCCTCTCTGCCTGTCATGTCTCCATCTCTTGCCATCCTTTTCAATGTGATTTCTCTGGGCTTGATTTCCACCCAAAAATGTCTTCTATCAACAGAGAAAGAAGGAAGCTCAACTTCCCACAGATCTAAACTAGTGCAGTAAATAGTTCCAAAGACATCGTGATGTCAACCTATCTTGGAACATATGAACATATTCCAGAATGTGCTCCTCACATGCATCAAACCTGCCAAAAGAAGTACAAAAAGTAAAATGACCAAAAGTGTGAAAAATGAAGAAATAAGGAGCTTTTACGCTTGCTATTAACTTTCCAAAACGGCTGTTCAAAATTCTATAATGGCAATTTAGTCATCATGATGGACAATCGCTCTTACCAATAAGGGTTTTGTTGATCTGACAGTGTCCTCCTGCCTCTTTGTGCTTCCAGCTTAGGCAGAACCTGCTCTAACCATCCTAAGGCATTGTGAACCTATTTTGGCAGCAACCAAGAAATGTATTCTCCTAGGCAAGCAGGATGTAGTCCTCATAGGTGACATCATCAGATGGAGCCCGGCATAGAAAACATTCTAGAAACTTTGACTGGCACACTGAGCATGCCCAGCATGCCACTATCCATGCATTCACACAGGGTCCCTCTTCAGTCTCTTATTTTCCGTGCAGCTTTCGCCTCGCAGTTATGGAGCTTTGCTCTTTTCAGGGCCGTTTTTGAGTTTTTCCTGGTTGTTTTGGATTTCTCTCCTGCTGTGTCCCTCTTCTCCCCCATCAATGCCTCGATAGGGCGGTTTTGGTAAGTTTTTTCTCATTCTTTGCAGTCTATTCCCAGCAGTGTTGCACTTCAGTGGCCGCCAGTCATCGACCGCTCACTGGCTCTTTTTTATGGCATTGGGTTTTCATCGATGCCCCCAGTGCCCGCGGACCATGTCCATCACGGATCCTCACGAAGCCTGTGTCTTCTGCCTGAGGGTGTCGCTTGACATTTGGGGGTGTCGTTTTTGCGATCAAATGACCCCCAAGGGTCGTTGGGCTAATTTGGATAAGATGGAGAAGCTTTTCGGGTCCAAAAGGTCAGATCCTTCGACTTCAGGAACATCCACACCCAAAGGCCACGGGGAGCCATTGGACACAGATCCATCGATGTCCACGCCTCCGCTGGGGCCCTTTCGGGAGAGAGGGGCTGGGGATAGTCTGTCATCAGTGTCATCGCACTCCAGGATGTCAGGATCATCTCCATCCTCTGCGCCAGGAAAAGACCAGGCCGAGCACAGAGGGAAATCTCAGAAGCATCGCCACCAGTCGCTGTCATCGCATGGCACCAAGCTCAGGTCGGTACTGGTGGCCACTGTGATGCCCCCGAAGCAACCCCATGGAGAGTTCACATCAACTTCTATTGAATCTGAGAGTTCAGATGTTCCTCCACCATCGGTGCCAACACTGAGCTCCCTTAGGGCTCCTGATCTATGGAGCAGGAGTAAGTTCTGCGTGCTGGCTGGCTGGCTCCCTGCCCACCCCTTTTTTTGCAACCTGGCACCTCCGTGCAGGGCCGGGCCTTTTCAAAAATGCACTCGGCATGCGCACGACCCAACCACTTGCATATCTCCCGGGATTTGAGCGTGAGGCTTTTAAAATCGGACCCAAAATGTCAAGCATCCGGGGGTACTTTGGGACATTTCTGGATGTGTCCTCTTATTAAAGACTTTTGGGAGATAGTCCATACATTTATAACTAGGATATCTGGAGATGAGCTGAGATTCCCCCCAGAAGCGATTAGTTTGATGTTGATGCAGGGCTTCACATATTGGGACAGGGGGATAAAAGTTTGCTGGGAAAGCTTGTCTTTTGGGGAAGAAAGTGATACTGCTAGCTTGGTGTGAGTGTACGCCCCCGTCCTTTTGGGCTTGGCAGAATCTACTTTGTGATTTGATGCAAATGGAGATCTTGGTCACTAGCCGATCTTTCCAAATTAAGCTCCGTTTTGTGGACGTCTGAGACAAATACTTGAAAACGCTCTCCCCTAGGGCATGGAGCATGGTAATTAATTACCCATAAAATGAAGCCGCAGCAGTGTGCCCTTCCCTTTGCCATGTTGTGTTAAATGGCCACCGGTTAGTCTATCTGCTTCCCTGGGGTTTGATTTTATGTAAAGCTGGGGATGGATGGATAGGGGAGGAACAGCGGAGGGAAAATCTGACAATATGAGCTGTTTGTTTCCGGTTATGTTTATTGCTTGGAATACATAAGAAAGCAATGCGTGTCAGGCATGTTTTGTTACCTTAATAAACAGTTTCAAATACAAAAAAGGTGGAGAAGATAAGTGTTTTCTGCCATTGGAAATATATTCTGTTATTTATTTTAAATTTATATTCCACTTTTCGGCACTTCAAAGCGGATTCAAGTACTGTAGGTATTTCCCTATCCCCTCAGGGCTTACAATATAATTTTGACCTGAGGGGTAAAGTGACTTGTCCCAGGTCACAAGGAGCGACAGTGGGATTTGAACCCTGGTTTCCCTGGTTCATAGCCCGCTGCTCTTATCACTATTGAAGCCCTCTCTGACCTCCACCTAACCCAATCTCACTCGCCCACTCTCCCCCTGGAGTCTATCCTTGCCCCCTCCCTCCAGTCTAAGGACCCCCCAATCTTCCCTGCTCACCCTTACCCAACCCCCTCCTGCCCCAAAATATATAACCTCTCAAAATTACTCTTTGCCCTGCTCTCTTCCTCCACCATGGAAGCTTTTACCATCCCCAAGATTTCACCCTGTCTTGCCACCTTCAAATCGCCTCTCAAAACCTACCCCTCCACCCACTCAAGATCTCTCATTCCCATAATGATATCTCCTCTAACACAATTCCTTGGGCTAACAGCCTTCTGAATTATCCTCTTCAACGCCCAATCCCTCGTCAAAAAATCCCCAATCCTAAATTATATGCTCCTGGACCTTCATCCTGACATTTGCGCTGTCACCGAAACCTGGTTTAAACCTACTGACCTTGCCCTCGTCATCCAACTCTCCTCCCACCTCTTTGACATTTTCTCCATTCCTAGAAAAAAGAAACGCAGAGGTGGCCTCCTCGCCGCCAAAAAAATCTTGAATCTCCGACCTCAACCTTCCTACTCTGACTCCAAAATTGAATTTGGCCTATTTAAATCACCCCTCCTCCAAATATGCCTTGTTTACTCACCCCCTGGCCTCCTAGAAAACAACCCTTCCCCCCTCACTGAATTCATTACAAAATACCTGAACTTTGACTCCCCAGCCATCATCCTAGGCGATTTCAATCTTCACGTTGATTCTACCCCTCTATCCCCCAGCTGCGAAGCCATCCTAAACTCCCTTGACGCCATGGGCTTCAAGCAAATTATCAACACTCCTACCCACAAAGCTGGTCACACCCGCTACCTCATTTTCATTAACTCCTTCTTCCACACTACAGAATCCTCCACATGCTCAAGAGTCCCCTGGTCCGATCACTCCCTTATAAAACCATCCCTCTCCATAAACAGAACCGCCCCTCTCCCTCCAACCTCACCTCCTTCATTCAATACAGAAAATCATGCAACCAAGAAGACCTCATCACCTCATTTAACACGGCACTAGATGAACTTGACTGCTCCAACCCAGACCTCGCCATTAACACTTGGTCGAAAATCAACTCCACCATTGCCAACAAGCATTGCCCCCTTATATCTAAACCAATAAACCCTTACTCACATAACAAGAAACCCTGGTACACCCCTGAACTCAAAAACCTTAAATGCTCCCTAAGGAATGCTGAGAAAATCTGGCACAAGGACCTTTCCCCAACCCTCCTCGCTTCCTACAAATCCACCCTTCACAAATACAGAACTGCTCTCCAGGAAACCAAACGAGATTTTTACACCAATAAGATCCACAACTTCCTCTATGATCCCAAAGTTCTTTTCTCCTATGTCTCTGAGCTCACCAAACCCCCTACTTCCTCCCCTATTGACACTGAATCCAAAACTAAATGCAACACCCTTGCCAAATATTTTAATGACAAAATTTCCAACATCATGTTGAACCTCCCACCACCTGACCCTAACTTTCACATCCTCTCTGTCAACATTAACACCTCCATCAACTCCTTTGACACCATCTCAGCCTCCGAAACTGAAACCCTCATTAAGAAAATAAATCCTGCAGCCCATCCCATCGATCACATTCCGCCCAACACCCTCAAATCGATTTCCTCCACCCTAGCCAAACCCATTGCTGACATCATAAACTCCTCCCTCACCCACGGAACTGTCCCCGACATCCTAAAACTTGCCATAGTCAAACCCATTCTAAAAAAAACCCAACCTATGCCCTACTGAACCTGCCAACTTCAGACCCATCTCTAATCTCCCCTTCATTGCTAAATTCCTAGAAAAAGTGGTCAACTCCCAGGTCTCTGAACACCTCGAGAAACACAGCATTCTCTCTCCCTCACAATTTGGGTTCCAGAAATACTTTCATACCGAAACCCTCCTTCTCTCACTCTCTGACACCATTATCAAAGGTCTTGACAACGGCCAATCATTCATCCTTGCCCTACTCGACATCTCCTCAGCTTTCGACACCATTAGCCACAATACACTCTTAAACAGACTAGCTGAGATTGGCTTTACTGGCTCAGCCCTCAACTGGTTCAAATCATATCTTGACAATAGAACTTACAAAGTAAAAATTGGCAACCACGAATCCCATCTCATCAATCTCACCTGTGGGGTCCCCCAAGGCTCCTCCCTGTCATCAACCCTCTTTAATATTTACATGTTGCCCCTCTGCCATCTCCTCTCTGACCTTGGCCTAACCCACTACATCTATGCGGACGATGTCCAAATTCTCATACCCATCACTAACTCTATCACTGATTCTCTCCAAACCTGGCAAAATTGCCTATCATCTATTAATCTCCTTCTCTCAAATCTAAATCTAGGACTTAACACCTCTAAAACAGAACTTCACCTTTTCTCCCACAACCCACCCCCTCTCTTCCCTCTGTCCCCCCTCCCGCCTCCCCCTCTTTCCACTTACTCCACCAAGCACAAAGCCTAGGCGTCACCCTTGACTGCAACCTCAAGACCAAAAAATTTATTAGCTCCACCCTGAAAGACTGTTATTACAAACTCCATATCCTTAAAAAACTTCAACCCCTCCTGCACATAAACGATTTCCGCACTGTTCTCCAAGCAGTAATCTTCTCCAAGATCGATTACAGCAACGCACTCCTTCTTGGCCTTCCTTCTGCCTCTCTCAAACCTCTGCAGATGCTCCAAAACTCCACTGCCCGTATTCTCACTAACTCTCGAAAATGCGATCACATCACTCCCATCCTAAAAGACTTACATTGGCTCCCCATCTCCTCTAGAGTTCTATACAAGACCCTCACCTTAATCCACAAAACCCTCTACAACTCAGACATGCAATGGCTAAACACATCCCTATACTTCCACACTCCCATCAGACTCACCAGATCCTCTTACACTAGCACACTATTCATTCCCCCCGCCAAACATTCACACCTCAACTCCACCAAAAACTGTGCTTTATCCACTGCCCCCTGATTTTCGACTTGAGCCTTGCACCCAGACCTTCAAAAAGAAATTTAAAACCTGGCTCTTTAAACAGGCCTTCGCATAACACCACGTCACTCTTATTTGACAACCCCCACCCTTCCACTGAACATATTCCCCCTTTTGAGTTTATTCTATGTTTTGTTAAACCAATTACCTGTTCCTCTAACCTCTCCCCCTTCTTCTCTCCGCTTTACTCTCTCCTTTTCTCTTTTATTTAATCAGTTATTTGTTATAATGTAACTTCTTTCTTCCGATTTCTCTTCCTTCTCTCCATTTTTGTTTTATGTAAACCGATGTGATGTCCGGTATATAAAAATGTTTAAATAAATAAATAAATACTCCTATTCGCATGTACTTTCGAGACAGAATTATGTGGCATTTTATAGACTATGTGGCACCTGTTGTACAGTTGATAAAATACTTGTGTAAATCTCTACGTATCCTCTGGGATGGTAACTTTCAAACCGGCACGTGGGCGCACATTGGCACGTGTGTCAGCACGTGGCCATTTCATAACTTGACGTGTGTGTATGTGAGCATGTTATAAAATAGCCTGGCTGCATGCATATGCGTGCCAAATTTTACATGGGTGCACGCATGGGTGCACAAATCCCGCTTCTATTGCACAAGTCGGGAATTTAAAAAGGGGCGTGCGTCCACACCATTGCCTGTTTTAGCAGTTCGCCCACCAGTTTTCCCAGTTAACCCCCCCTCCTGTTTTGATATCCTGCCCACTCCCCGATTACCCTAGCTGCTTTAAACCCCTCAGAAATAGCTCGATCATTCTCCATGGCAGAATTAAAGCTACACGGCAGGATGTGAAAGGATGTCAACCTCTCCGCTCTGTAGGGATGTGCATTCACTTCAAATGACATAAGAAATGTCAACGAAAGAAAAAAGCAATCAAACATTTTGTGGGGTTTCTTTTTGGAAAATATAACGCTTGGGATAATAAAACATTTGCTGCGGGCCTACAGCCTGGACTGGAGCCTCCCTGAGGCTTCCCTGGGGTTTCCATAAACTAAACTCTCGTAGCCAGGTCCCTGTCGCATGACCCATGATCCCCACGAACCCTCCAACTCCCCCACAAAAAAAAATGGTGCTGGGACCCTTCTGATCCCGCTTATGAAAAAGTACCAGGACCAGGAACCATCCTGACACCCACTTACTCCATCCATGGGTGTCTTGCGCAGTAAAAAGCACAGGAGGGAGGACAACTCACCCCCTGCCCCTCTATCCTCCCTTTAAAATATTTCTGATTGGTCCTGAGACAGGAGCCATGGTGACTTCAAAACAAGCCAATCCCAGGGCTGGCCGGCGCCATTTTCTTGTCACTATGGGTGCCAGTCTCAGGGCCAACCGACATTGGATAAAAAATAAATGAGGCAATTAAATGACTCAGAGGCTGGACAAAAACCGAGCAGAACTGCCCAGGAGCACCAGAACCAGTGCACCACATGGCCAACAGAAAAATAAAGAAACTTAAACCGGATGAGAAAAAAGAAATCTACCTAGAGCACTAGAGGGCGAGAAACAACCGGCTGGGCTGTGTACGAGTGGCTCCTGGAAACTTTCACTGCAGCAGCTAGGGGAGAGAGAGAGAGATGAACCGCGACCTGCAGAGTCCACGGAAAAGATACGACTGAGAGGGAGTGGCCAAAGCTGCACATGCCCAGTGGGGGATTCTCAGAGCTTCGATGTCAAAGTTCCATGCCAGGCTTTATCTCATGATGTCACTCATGTGCGAGGACTGCCATGCTGCTTAACCTTGGAAAAATTAAGGAACTAACCTCATAGCTTATTTATACTCTAGAAATGCACTTACTGAGACGCCATCAATGTTCTGTAGTTAAAGCTCACCCCCCCCACCCTGCAATAATTGGGTAAACGTGCTCAGTAGGCTCATTCGAGAGCAAATCAATTTAGGGTAGAAAATGATAATATACAGCATTCCCAAGGGTATTACACCTACATAGAGCCCAACTTTCAAACCTGTCCGCGGTACACAATTTGTGCACGTTAAAAGGTGAATTTTAAAAGCCGGGAGTGCGCATCAGTTAGGGGATGTGCGAACAAGTCGGGCTTACGCACACCAACCTTATTTTAAAAAGCACCCAGGAACGCGCGTGAAACCCGCTGGGCGCACATCTGCAAAGTTTCCAAAAAGTGGCGGGGCATGGGCGATTCCGTCCTGGCCAGGATATGCGCGCATAAGCATTTAGAAGTATTTCACTGGTCTATGGGTTAAAAAAAAAAAAAAAAAGGGGCGAACGGATGGTGTAGTGGCCCGTGTTCCAGAAGTTTCTCTCTGTGATCCTTCCTACTGGACAAGGAAACCCTTCGTCCTCTGTGGCTTGAACACACTTCCTCTTACTGGCTACAGCTGATTCTGCAGACCCAGCACAATTCACAGGCATTTTCCACCTCAGGTGACCCCAAACCCTGGGAAAAGAATTGTCTTTGCTTTGGATTGGTAGTTCCAATGCTAAATTTGATAAACACAAAACAGGGGTAGTCAAGTATTTTCACAGGCTTCCACAGTGAAATAAAACACTTTAACAGGGCAACAAACTCCTCAACATGGGGAATGCATTTCTGACTAAACTCCAGCACACTTTCATCTGATAAACTCAGTCACTTACTCAATTCTGAAACTCCCAAGGCAGACGTCCCCAAACCTCTTCCTAAAGAAAATAAGCCTTAAGCCTAGGAGTAGAGTATACGATTTACTCCCTTCATGGGAAAATGGTTTCTATATCGGGGAGCAAAACCACACACCTCTACTCGCCACTGAGAGCTGGAAAAAGGCAGAGCAAAAAGGACACACCCTCATGGCAAGTCTACCTTTTATACCAGTAGATGCCAGGCTATGACTTCACCCACATATTCCACAGTACACCATCTATCACTGAAACGAATGCAGCTCATTACCTTCTATGGGTAGAGGTTAAGTATAGGTTATGTAGAGGTTAAGGGGGTAGCATATGGACCAGAATTGGGACCTGGGCCACAATATAATTTGCTGAGTAATGTGTTTCTGGTTAAACTTATTAGATCGTTGTATTTGTGTTAATTTCTACAGTATTGTATATTCCTATAATGTACCTCCTTATTGGCTCTGGTGGATGTTCTACCAGAGGACAGTAACAGGGCTGCCATCCGTCTGTAAAGTTAAAAAAAAAAAAAAAAAAGTATTCTTAATGTCTTGGGCTAAAACAAAGACATCCTTAAATCTCTGACGATTGCAACCTGAGGTGTGATTGCAGGTCAGCAAAGCGCATCAGGTTAGTCTCTCTTGGGCAAGCCTAACCCGGCCTGCAGAGATGATGCTGAGGCGGTCGCCAGCTGTGCAGCGGCAGGGAAAGATGCCACCCAGCAGCAAGGCTAGAGGTCCATGCGGAAAGGCAAGTTAGTGGGCTCCTCTTTTCCTCGAGCACATTTGGCTCCTAGGAGACTGAGATGTGGGCACCACAGGAGCAGTCAGCAGTGTAAGTGCAGTGATGGTGGCATTTACCATGGCAGGGACTCTTCATTCTCTCCCATGAATAATCCTAGCAAATGCGAAGGGGCAAGCGATGCGCTCCGGCTGGCTGCGTAACTCTTGGAGGACATAACCGGAAAGCTGGCAGAAATCCCCAAGGGGGGGTTACGTGGTCCTGCTGCAGTGCTTCCGATGGAGGAAAGCCGGAGAGCATCGTTGGAAGAGAGCTAGTGGAGATCGGCGCAGCGTGTGTGTGTGGTGGTGACAGCGTGGGGCATTGTCTTTTACTGTGTCTGTCTGGGGGAGGGGTGGAGATGGGACCCGCAATTACATTTTTTGATGTAGAAGTTAGAAATTGTGATCTTTAAAAAAAAATAAAAATATATATATATATATATTTTGCATGCTTTTGCATTATGTAAATTGTGTGCCAGTAAAATGGATTATCCATTAAAAAATAAAAAGGTCAGGCATGCTGTGAGTAAACAAAAATGTTCATGGCAGCGCTGAACCCCCCCCCCCCCCCCCCCCCCCCCCCCCCGCCTATTCAGGTCCGAGTACTGTGTTCCTCAGAGATCCTTCCGCACACCGTAAAACCGGGCAGGCTAGGACTGGTCTCTCATGAAGTCCAGGTCTAGTCTATTGAAGAAATCCTGCTTGGTATTTGGGGAGTCAGAGCTGCAGAACCGGCGCTGCAGTCGGACAGTTGACCTCTCAGGAGCTGCTCTGGATTTTGCCCCTTCCCAGAGCTCTCCACTATTAGATCTCGCCTATCTGTCATCCTGTGTAAGCCTTTTCTTTTGTCGTTTACTGCCAGTGCTGTGTATATATCTGGTTCTTGTAATACGTTCCCACCCAGGGACTCTGTGGGTGCTGAGCTGTCGTCGCCCATCACTGAGAGGCTTGGACTTTTCTGTCACGCACCAGGGCTCCTCCTGGAACCCTGCAGTCGTGGGCACCGGGCGGCGGCGTTTCACGGGGAACTCCGACTCTCTCCCCTCCAAGGGTTGCGGGCGCCGCCTCCGCGGAGTCCCCAGTCCTGGCAGGAGACCCCAGCCGGGATTCGAACCCTGGTAAACCTCTGCACGCCGTTGTGCAGCTCTGCCACTAACATGAGGACCTTCTGGTGCTCAGGGAGCTCGTCCTGCATTCTCATGGGGGAGCTACCACTGTAGGCGCAGCCTGCGTCGGCCGCTCTCAGCAAACCGAGAGCTTTGCCTAGCGCGCTTTGTACAAAGGCGCAAAGCTGAGAGAGGATGTCAGCCTGCCAGCATCCCCTCCCTTTCCCTGCCACATCCCCCCTGTCGCACTCGCTTTTAGCTTCAGTTCCTATCAAACGCTATGCGTTTTGCCGTGCTTAGAAAATGTCACTGCTGCTGGATAGAAGGATGACATCACCTGCCTGTGCATTTGTGCCTGAGATGTCAGAGTGGTAAAGCTTGCTTGTTTCTCTTCATAAATAATGAAAGGATTCTAGTACCATTTCCCTGTCTCTTTTTTTTTTTTTTCATGTTCGGTTATCAAGGCAAATAGGACAGACAGCAGGTGCGGCCTAGTGGTTAAAGCTTGCACGTGCAAGTCAGGAGAGAGGGAGCATGTGCCCGAGTCTCTTCTCTGCCACTGCCACTGACCTTGGGCAAATCTTATTATTTCCTTGTACAAATTTACCAGATTATGATTGTGTAATTCCAGCAATAGACATGGCGCCTTCCGCTCTCTGCCATTAGAAATTTTCTCTCCATCCTGGCAGGATAAAAATATGTGCTCTGTCCCTCCACCCCAAGTGAGACTGTAAAATGCAGCAGAATCTTTTTTTTTAATTATTATTAGTGTGTGGTTTAGTTAACCAAACATTCTCAAGGAGATGGGCACAGGAATAAACTCTCACCCTGTAGCTGCCTGTTATTTAAAAAAAACAAACAAACCCTGGGGTCAGGAATCAGCTGCAGGGAGTCTGGCTAAGGTAACCGCTGAATATCCTCAGCCAGAGAAGCTTATCCAGTGAAATTTGGGACTACACTGTCTGGCTAAGTTTGGAACGTAGTTGGACAAATAGTTTAAATATCGACCTCTCTGATTTTTGCTTTAATTTAAAATAGTTCATATATGAGAAAAGGTGTTGCAGGCGTGGACCCTTGGACTGAGGGGAGAGTTGGCGTTACCTGCAGGGAGGGGCTCTGCACGTCCCCACCTTCGGCTGGCAGAGCTGGCTGTGGCAGAGGCCCAACTGGAGCGTCACCTGTCCTACCCTCGTTCCCCTTAGGATGAACCCTCGGGTGCTGGGGCAGGTAGGACTTGGGTGCGGGCCTCTGATGACGAGGGGGGAAGTCTGTGAAGCCGGCCTGATCACAGGCCAGGATCCGGGGCAGGCTGGGTTCAGCCGTGGTTGGAGACGGGCAGTGGCCAAGGCAGGTAGCGTTCAGGCATGGGCCCGGAGTCAGGCAGAGGTCAAGGCGGGCTGAGTTCAGGCGTGGTCATTAGACAGGCAGTAGTCAAAGACAGGTGGAGTACTGGCGTGGTCGTAGGTCAAGCCGTGGCCGATGGCAGGCGGAGTTCAGGCATAGTCGTGCCAAGCAAGCGGGGGTCAAAATCAGAGACCTGTCCGAGGACAGACAGGACAGGAGGGCATGGAGCAGCACTGTCGGGCAGAAGACGCTGAAGAACCGAAGACTGACAAAGACAGAAAGAGGCACTTCACTCTACTTAGAAAGTGGTGCAGCTATTGCCGAGGCTTGGGTTGACAGGAGCAAGGCCCTTTTAAGGGCTGAAGGCAGTGACGTCATTGGTAGGTGCTGGCGGGGGGTTCCCGCCGTGGGCCCTTTAGGTTCAGTGAAGGCACGCGGGCCGAGTCTGCGGCATCGTCGTCGGCCTTGCAGGAGCGCGGTTGTCGGCTGCGTCGTCGGGGCCGGAAGTAAGTGCGGCCAGTCCGCGAGCGCAACAGAAGACGCTCTCAAAAGCATTACGACGTTCCCGAAGGTAGTTTACTGCAAATCAAAGTGTAACTGTGACCAGTGGGTTTCAGGGCTGGGAGGGAAAGGGAGCTAGGGGACTGACTTTTAAACTTCCCATTATTTAGACGCATGTTCATGGTTATCTCCGTGTGTTTAAAGTACGGTAACTGCATCACGTTTGTCTCCTCGTGAAAGCTGTGCTGATTTCTCCAAACGTGGCCTCTCCCGGGATCGGTGCCTGTAGCCGTGACAACATCTGAGGTTATTTGACTCTCTGAACTGGGAACGTAATTCGTGGTTGTCTCCTGCGGTTAAAATCAGGTGGGGATTATAGAAGGCGCTGGCAAAGTAGTCAATGTTACAGAGACGGCAAACAACCCACTTTGGATTACTGGGGGGGGGGGGGGGGAGGAACCCCCAGTCTGATGCAGTCTGTATCTTGCAGCGCTGTCTTTGATGCCGGTGGCACCAGGGCATCGGCACACTGAATGTTCATCAGATGCAGGCCATTGATGGTTATCTTCTCGTTCTTCGGCAGCTTCCGAAATTCAAAGCTCGCTGGAGAACCTGCGAGCGCTTATTTCCACGTTCACTCTTTTTCCTGCCGCAGTTCCAGTTGTAGCCGCTGGACCTCCCGTAGGAATTAGTCCCTGGTGGCCTTCTGCGAGGCCCAAGCCACCCGGAGCCCGTCGTCGACCTCCTCCTCCTCCCTTGTTCTCCTTTGCAGCTGCAGTGGAAGGTGGAGGTCACTGCTGGCCCCCGACCTGATACCTTTTTTTTTTTTTCAAATCTTTTTTAGAAATTTGCCACTGGCATGAGTAATTAGCCTGTCCATATTTTGGTATTTCGTTTCTACCCATTATTTGTACAAGTTTGCTGTGCTTTCCTTTACATCTAGATGGTATTCAAAAAATGAGTGTGATTGTTTTTTAATGAACAGAGGGATTTTAGAGGCATATTTATACGTTGTTTACCTTCAGATAACGGATTCTCTTTTGCACAGTTCAGCTCGTCTTCACCGGTAAGTCACAACCTCTTCTGTGTTCACAATGAGATCCTGCGCTCATCAGGGAAGGAACGTTGTGATTGCGTACAGCGCTGTGTACACTGGCAGCACCGCAGAAAGAACACTTCTCGGGGGAGGGGAGAGGGGTGTTTCTCCTTGATTTCTGGAATCCGTTGCAAAAGGACATCTGCGGATCAGGATTCCCCGTTTCCATCCACTTCTGTGGAGCTCAGCTTTACTGCTGATGTTTCCCTCTCCCAGCAGCCCTGCCTGGCTAGCCCTGGCCCCGAGGCTATGAGCTGGTGCTAGAGACCGGTGAAGCGGCACAAGCCGCTCTTGGGTGGGTCGGCGGCCTGTGATGGGTGCATACTGTGCGGCAGAGTCTCCTTGACGTTAATTTGGATGGCTGGCTGTAGCCACCCTGTGAGCTGACACAGAGAGCCAGCTGTAGTGTACTGTAATAATTACATCAGCAGCTCAGCAGCTCTTCTTTAATTACATCTTCAGAGTCAGACCAGCTTGTTATTGTATGCCATTAGTCTCCTTAATTCCGTTTTGCCCATTATCGCCTCCTTTTCCAGCACACATCTGTCCAAGGAAAGCCACTTTTCTGCTTCACTTGGCAGCTCACTGACTTGCACCTCTCTACCTTTAGGCAGCTCTGCTAACAATTAGAAACCCTGGTAATGAACGGGGCGGAGGCAGTGCTGCAAGCAGGGAGGAAAGCAGAGGGCCAGGGAGGAGAGGGGAGGGGGGCTCCGTGTCCTTGCTCTGGTCTGTACGGTTCCTCAGGGTGTGCCGTCTTCCTGCAGCCTGCACCTCCCTCTCTGAAGCCTCGCAGCTAGAAGCAAAATCACCATCTTTAGTTTACTCAGTATTTCTGCCAGGGTTACTAATTGCTAGTTCCCTGTCATTTAAACAACATTGGCAGTCCTGGTTTTATCCCTCTGAACGTACAGGCTGGGGGGACGGGGACGGGGGACGGACTAGACTGGCTTAGCTTGTGGTCCATTTAGTAACCCTACTTCCTGCTTTCAGCATTAAAATCAGATTGGTTCTTCCTTCACTGTATTAGTTGTCTGACTCTGAACTGGGAAGTTAATTTGTGGTGGTCTCCTGTGGCTGTGGGGCTGTGGAAGGCACTGACAAAAGTAGCCATGCCACAGAGATGGCGAGTGACCCCAGTCTTGGATTTCTGACAGCCCCCATCCCGGTGCATTCTGGTATCCACAGTGGGGAGAAGCAGGGCGGGGGCGGGGGGGGGGGGGGGTGTTTACAAATAGCACAATGCACTGGGATGCAAATTCAAAAACCAGGACTGGATAAAGCTTCCCTCCTTGACCAGGGCAGCTGGTGGCCGTAGATAGGGGGCTTTCCTTCTGAACACAGGCTTTGGGTTTTGTTTGGCCTGCGGTCACCGGTGGGGTTACTGGACCAGCAGAGTGAATGGCTTCCCTGGAGAAAGGTGACCAGACCTCACCGCGGATGCCTCCGCTCCTTTTAGCACAGGGCTTAAGGGATTTACCTTGAAGGGTAACCACAATTCTTTTCTGTCACTGATGGCTCCTATTCAGGCAGTTAATTTAGGCTGGAATCAGAAGGGGTGGTTCCAGAAACGCCTGTTTTATTTACAGGATTTAAGGTATTCAGAAATTCCGCATGCACAGGCAAATCACAGAGAAGATGTTACATCCCTTGGATTAACAGAGAGCGGCAGCATAAATCCTTCCAAACATGCTTTATAGACACTCGAGCAAAATGTTGTGCATCTGACTCGCAGCCAGGCTAGAGGACATCGCGGCTGCAAGGCCTGACATCCCTATCCATCCATCTCTTCCCGTTTTTTTCCTCTGTTCTTTCCAGACAAAATACCCAGTTACATGTAAAGGCTGTGAACTAGAATCCTCCCAGGAGCACGGCAGCTGGGCCCTTACCCTAGGAAGCAGGGAGGCGAGCTGGAAATGTTCATGCTGAGAAACAGGAGCACAGCTTGAGGCGGGCTAACCCTTCAGCTTCCTCCTGCAGACACTGCGGTTGTAAGACTCCTAGGGGTCTCACAGATCATACAAGGGCTTAGTTCTCAAGGCATGCTTCCAGATTATACAGGACCGCCTGGTTATGTACTGCTGTGTTTCCCCGGAGGCACGCCTAACCAGTCGGGTTTTCAGGATATCTGTAATGAATTATCATGAGAGAGACCCAGCATATTTCAAATCTCTCATTCATATTCGTTGTGGCCGTCCTGAAAACCCGTTATTGTTGGTTTCAGCTGAGGCTGGTAATAGTCTAGGGAACCCTGTCCTTCACTCAAAGCGCAACAGCGGGAAAGCCACAGGAAAGGGGAAGTCTGACTTCCAAGCCGACACCCTGGGCCCTTCCCTGAGAGAAGTCGTAGGCCAGCACTCCCATCCCCGTGTCGGTGGCAAGCCACCACAGAGTGATGTTCCATATTACAGTCCTATGGTAAGAGGCAGGCAGCATCAAAGGAGGTGACATGGTGCCTCGGGAAGATGATTGCCCTGGATGACCAACACGCGCAGGTGCTCTCCGGTATGACATTTAGTAGGAGCATGATCCGCACCCTGTATGGATGCAGGTGCAGTTGGCCAAGACGAAATAGTTTCTATTTAACCAGCGACATCTGAACCAGTCAGAATACTATGTATACCTACCTCTCCCTGGCGGCAGTTGGATGAGGCAGGGTTAGGCAGCAGCTCTAGCAGAGGCAGGGTACAGGGTGGCTGTGCTGCATGCCCAGGAGATGGACCGAAGTTATACCTTGACCCATACATTAGGGAATTGACAGAGAGCTGGCTAAGCCAGAGAGACAGGAATATTCCTGTTTTTGTTGTTTTTTTTGTTACAAATGGTAGAAGCAACATGATCAGTGCAATAGTCAATGGGGGCCTCCAGATGACTGAGTGCTTTGCATACTTGCTGCTCCTGGCAATAAAGAATGCCTTAGGGCTGGGAGGGCAAGGAAGCTGAAGCTTTGAACTGAGGGATCTGATAGACAGGTGCAGGAAAATAACTGAGTATTTTAATAGAAGTATGAAGAGTGGGCGACAGTGATGGCAGAAGCAGAAAGCAGCTGGGGCTCCTCTGAATCACCTTATTCAGAAGGTGGGTACCAGGTGGAATTCCATCTACTTCGAGGCAGAGGTTAGCTGAGCAGCAGGCATCCCTTCATGAGTTGTATGTGGGCATAGACGTAGGTTTGGATCGCCATCTGGTTTGTGTATCCAGTGTACATCTTGAAGCCCTGCAATGAAGCCATGGAGGCCCTGAGTTCAGCCACAGCCACCCTTGCTGAGATCATCTCCTTAGACAACCTCATGGAGGAGAAGTTAGAGGGCTTTTAACAGGAGCAGGAAGTGGCGTCTGAGATGCTGGTACTGGCAACTGCAAAAGTGGTTCAAACCCCTCACTCGACAGGATTTTATTACCTGCTGGTCACCCTGTGACCCATGGGTAAAAGGGAGTGTCACCCTCCAGTTCAACACTCTGGCTTACTGGAAGGAGAAGCTGGTGGCTAAGGGACAGTAAGGATGCAGCAGGGGAAAGCGTGGGCTCTCCTTGCAATACTGTAAGCACCCGCAGCACCTTGTCAGCTACCACTTCCTCCCCCATCTTTATCTGGCCCCCACTCTGCCACCCCATGGCCACTGCAGGATGAACTCTCCTGACACAGGCCATAGCTTGAGTGGTTGGTAGCAGAGAGCAGTATTCCACCCCACCAAAAGAGGCCTCTGCACAAACTTGAGTCATGCAGTATGTTGCAGATCCTATTGAGATCACAGCCACAGACTCTGCATACAGGTTACACAAGCCATGCTTTGCCAAGGTCACCCAGCATTTCCTCTTCTACCCACCGACCAGCCAGTGTAGTGAATGAGTATTCTCAATGGCAGGGCACATTGCGGTTTTTCCGCAGGTCCCGTGAAGCAAACTCTCCAGATGTCGGGACCAGAATTTGACATTTAGAAATGGCTGGAGTAATTGAAAGTTAAATAAGAACTTATTCTTTCAACTGATGAATGACTTCATCTTTGAGCTCTGAGAATAATTAACTTGGACTATTTTATGGAATAACGGTGAATATGGATATAGAAATAGAAATTAATTAGCAAAAGTCAAAGAATATAAAAGAAATATATTGTTTGAAATATAGTTTTTTGGACTGGCAAGTGATGACAAGGGGTGTTTGCTTTTGATCATGAAAAGTGGATCATGTCAAGCACCACTTTTGATGCCATTTTTTCACAAAAGCATAAGAGTTTTGTTAACATGTATACTGTGGAGATCTTTTGAAATATTAACACCCACTTATTGCATTACTTTGGTTGTAGTGTAGGTCGTTTAGCACTCCTTATTTTGGTTGACACTTCATTAAGATAAACCTCCCTCTGCTCAGTTTTCACGATTTCCCTTGCGAGTGGCAGAAGGACTGAGCACACAGCTGCATTTCATGTCTTTGCGGATTTTCCGTCCACTGAGCACCAGTGTCAAAACCTTTGGGTATTCACCCCCACTGAACCAGTGGCCACACTTTTTATCCTCCATGCCCTGCTGTGGTATTGCCACTCCAGCTTCTGCTACCTCGACACGTGTGGTTTCACTGGGGTGTTTTGGCCCTAAAAACAAACAACAACAAAAAAAACAGAATAGAAAAAACTTCTTTTGCCCTGCCCTGTATGCTTTGGGGGTCTTGTCTCTACTGATACTGCCTAGGTTTGGATTTTAGATTTAATTACTTGCCTTTCCAGTTCCGAGCTCAAAGTGAGTTGCAATCTAAATTTGTACCTGAAGCATTCAGAATGAAGTGACTTGCTCGAGGTCACAAGGATCATCAGTGGGAGGAGCAAGAATTGAACCCTGGCGTCCCTGGTTGTCAGCAGACTGCTCTAATCACTAGGCCTCTCCTCCACTTCCACCCGGCCTGCTTTTGCTACTCTGTCTCGCCCTTGGTTCAGCATCTTGCTGCCTTCCTCTGTGCTCTGTGCTCTGTACTCTGTGCTCTGTGCCACCCTTAGTGTATTTCATGGCGCCTTGAAATGTTCATGCCACGGTTCATCCGCTTGCCCCCTCATCATGCTGTGGGGTATTCGTGTCACTCTTTGTGCCACTTTGCCCTACTCTTGGTGTCTTGGCGTGCTGTTGTCTCTCTTGTTGACGCCTGCCAGCAAATTTCATAAAACATGGATGGAAAACCCTGATGTTAGTCAAAAATTAGATTGTTATAAATAAAATGTTACGGAAAAAAAAAAGGTTCACTGTTTCCCCCATTGACTTTAATGGAAATTAAATAAACAAGATAACGAAATAAATAATTAAAAGCTTTTTATATACCGCTTTTCCTGTGAAGTTCATAGCAGTTTACAAGTTTACATACATGATTAAAATTAAACATAAAAATACAAAAAAAAAATACAATATAATTGTCCTTTCTGCATCTTATATAATATATAGTCTCTGCTCAAGTTTGTAAATTATATGTGGACACAAGCAGCCCATGTTAATATAGAGCGTGAATACAGGAAAATGGTTAATTATAGGTTCTTAAGCTAAAGTAATTAACCTTCAATATTAATCTCAAATGCCTTCTTAAAAAAATGTTTTTAAATCACACTTAAAAGTATTCAAACTGATGCATCCTCTCGAAGCTTCAGGTAATGCGTTCCAATATATAGGGCCAGCAATGGAGAATGCAACGCTCATTGTTGGTATTTCAAGTAGGTTTTTATTTAATGATCGTAGGTTCTAAGGGGTCTATATAGTCTTAATGAAGTAGAAATCCAGACTAACGAATCGTCGTGGATTAAGTTGAATAATATTGTCAATGCTTTAAATTGTATTTGGAAGAATATTGGTAAACGGTGCAATGAGGCTACAATAGGAGATGTATGGTCGCGGTGATTAGCACTGGTTGATAGAATTTGGGAAGCCAAACAAAATGACACAATGTGGCAGACGAATTGAAATAATGACACAAAACAAATGTTTTTTTTTTTCCATACATGCCTCTAATATGTGCCAGGAACCCCCCTGAAGTGAGAGCCCATGTGGTTGGGTCCAGTCTGTAAGTGAGCAGATATTGAGGAAAGATCCAGAGAGAGGGAGCCTGATGACAGCAGGTTGAGTGTATGGTGTCAGATTTTGAGCCTCTGCTTAATGCTGGCCACTGTCTTTTAGGGTTTCAGACTTGGCTTTATTCAAAACAG
This sequence comes from Rhinatrema bivittatum, assembly GCF_901001135.1. Classification (NCBI taxonomy): domain Eukaryota; kingdom Metazoa; phylum Chordata; class Amphibia; order Gymnophiona; family Rhinatrematidae; genus Rhinatrema; species Rhinatrema bivittatum. Next base: position 32,051,737 of record NC_042629.1, read on the forward strand.
CAGGACCATATTGACCTAGTTTACATGTAGCAGATTTCAACATAAACACAAACCCGATTACTTCAAAGGATTTTGCACATCAGGGGTTTTGGTTCCAACATAGAAACATGACAGAAAAAGATCATGTAGCCTATCGTGTCTTCCCATCCACACCCACTACTCAGCTCTACGTTCCTTCCACTCCCTCGGAGACCTCCTGTGCTTTCCTGAATTTAGTTCCTGTCCTTGTCTCCACCACCACCACCACCGGGAGGCTGTTCCAGGCATCCACTCCCCCTCTGTAAAGAAATATTTCCTAAGATTACTCCTCAGCCTACCCCCTTTCACTCTCATCCTGTGACCCAGAGCCTCCCTTAATGTTCAATATATTTATAAATGATCTGGAAAGAAATACGACGAGTTAGATAATCAAATTTGCAGATGACACAAAATTGTTCAGAGTAGTTGAATCACAAGCAGATTGTGATAAATTGCAGGAAGACCTTGTGAGACTGGAAAATTGGGCATCCAAATGGCAGATGAAATTTAATGTGGATAAGTGCAAGGTGATGCATATAGGGAAAAATAACCCATGCTATAATTACACAATGTTGGGTTCCATATTAGGTGCTACAACCCAAGAAAGAGATCTAGGTGTCATAGTGGATAACACATTGAAATCGTCGGTGCAGTGTGCTGTGGCAGCCAAAAAAGCAAACAGAATGTTGGGAATTATTAGAAAAGGAATGATGAATAAAATGGAAAATGTCATAATGCCTCTGTATCGCTCCATGGTGAGACCGCACCTTGAATACTGTGTACAATTCTGGTCGCCGCATCTCAAAAAAGATATAATTGCGATGGAGAAGGTACAGAGAAGGGCTACCAAAATGATAAGGGGAATGGAACAACTCCCCTATGAGGAAAGACTAAAGAGGTTAGGACGTTTCAGCTTGGAGAAGAGACGACTGAGGGGGGATATGATAGAGGTGTTTAAAATCATGAGAGGTCTAGAACGGGTAGATGTGAATCGGTTATTTACTCTTTCGGATAGTAGAAAGACTAGGGGGCACTCCATGAAGTTAGCATGGGGCACATTTAAAACTAATCGGAGAAAGTTCTTTTTTACTCAACGCACAATTAAACTCTGGAATTTGTTGCCAGAGAATGTGGTTCGTGCAGTTAGTATAGCTGTGTTTAAAAAGGATTGGATAAGTTCTTGGAGGAGAAGTCCATTACCTGCTATTAAGTTCACTTAGAGAATAGCCACTGCCATTAGCAATGGTTACATGGAATAGACTTAGTTTTTGGGTACTTGCCAGGTTCTTATGGCCTGGATTGGCCACTGTTGGAAACAGGATGCTGGGCTTGATGGACCCTTGGTCTGACCCAGTATGGCATTTTCTTATGTTCTTATGTTCTGTGCATTGATACCTTGCAAATATTTAAAATGCCTCCATTATATCTCCCCTATCCTGCCTTTCCTCTAGGGTATACATGTTTAGATCTTCGAGTCTATTCCCATATGCTTTGGAATAAAAACCACTGACTATTTTAGTAGCCACCCTCTGGACCGACTCCATCTGGTCTATATCCTTTTCAAAGTGTGTTCCGCAACATTGTATACAGGGGAATTATCGCCTCCTCTTTTCTACTGGCCATGCCTCTTCCTATATATCCAAACAGGTTTCTGGCTTTTGCCCTCACCTTCTGCCACTTGTTTGGCCTCCTTAAAATTATTGGATATGATCACCCCCCCCTCCTTAAAATTATTGGATATGATCACCCTCCCCCCCCCCCTGTTTGGTGCACAGAAGAATTTCATCCCCTATAGCAGAGATAGCCAGTTTCGGTCCTCAAAAGTCACAAACTGTGCTGGTTTTCAGAATATCCACAATGAATATGTATGAGATAGAGTTGCATGCACTGACTGCATTGTATGCAAATATAAGAACATAAGAATTGCCATATTGGATCAGACCAAGGGTCCATCAAGCCCAGCATCCTGTTTCCAACAGTGGCCAATCCAAGTCACAGGAACCTGGCAAGTATCCAGGCATTAAATAAATCTCAAGCTATAATTCCTTATTAAATAATAGTTTATGGATTTTTTCTCTAGGAACTTATTCAAACCTTTTTGAACCCAGTTACACTAACTGCTGTAACCACATCTTCTGGCAGTGAATACCAGAGCTTAACTATGCGTTGAGTGAAAAAGAATTTTCTTCTATTTGTTTTAAATGATCTACTTGCTAACTTTATGGAGTGCCCCCTGGTCCTATTATCTGAGAGAGTAAATAACCGATTTACATTAACATTTTCAAGTCCTTTCCTGATTTTGTAGACCTCCCCCCTCAGTCGTCTCTTCTCCAACTGAGCATACCTAACTTCTTTAGCCTTGCCTAATAGGGCAGTCGTTCCATGCCCCTTATTTTGGTCACCTTTCTCTGCACTTTCTCCAGTGCAACTATATATATTTATTATTTATTTTTTATCTACCGACATTCTTAAGAACATCATGCTGGTTTACATCGAACAAAATTAACAAAAGAGATGAAGTTACATAAAACCATAATTATACACTATATATTTTCTTGAGATGCAGCAACCAGAATTGCACACAGTATTCAAGATGCGGTCTCACCATGGAGCGTTAGAGGCATTATGATATCTGCATTTTATTTGCCATTCCCTTCTTAATAATTCCTAACATTGTTTGCTTTTTCTGATCGCCACAGCATACTGAGACAACAATTTCAATGTATTATCCACTATGACGCCTAGATCTCTTTCCTGGGTGGTAACTCCTAAGATAGAACCTAACATCGTGTAACTACATCAAATTATTTTTCCCTATATGCATCACTTTGCACTAGTCCATGATAAATTTCATCTGCCATTTGGAAGCCCAATCTTCCAGTCTCGCAGGGTCCTCCTGCAATTCATCACAATCTGCTTGAGAGTTAACTACTCTGCATAATTTTGTGTCCTCCATAGATTTGATCACCTCACTCGTCGTACGCCTTTTCAGATAATTTTAAATATATTAAAAAGCACTAGTCCAAGTACAGATCCCTGAGGCACTTCGTATACCTTTTCTTCTATTTACTCCTACTCTCTGTTTCCAGTCTTTTAACCAGCTCATGCATATTCATTATGGATATCCTGAGAACCAGGCCCATTTGTAGCTCTTAAAGATCAGAGTTGGCCACCTCTACCCTATTCTTAGAGACCTTTGTTTTCAATTTTTATTTTCCCCTGGAATTATTAAAATCGTCAAAAATGGGAGAAAATCCGTGTGATCAAGGAATCATGACCAGTTGCAAATATTGTGCAGTATTTGAAAGGAAGCCCCCTCTGAGGAACAATGACATTTTCGAACCCTGTTTACATCCTGGCTGATTGATTTTGTTAATAAAGCAGCCAAGATGGGAGCACACTGACTATGTGGGCTGCATATTCCCAGAAGATATACAATATATGATTATACCTGAGACAAGGGAGAGAAAAGTGACTTACCTAAGGTCACAAGGAGGGCGGTGGGATTTGAACCCTGGTTTGTAGCTCCCTGCTCTAGCCTCAGTTAGTGGGGTATTGGAAAAAGCACAATCAGGCTGACAGTCAGCCCTGCTAAATCCTCACACCAGTTATGGACTTTTCCTTCAGGAACTTATCCAATCCTCTTTTGAACCCCACTATGTTAGCTGCTTTAACCATGTTCTCTGGCAACAAATTCCATGTTTTGTGTGCTGAGTGAAAATATACATCTTATGATTTGTTTTACATTTGCTGGTTGATAGTTTCATGGATTATCCCTTCAATCCAGTGTTGTTTGAAAGAGTAAGCATCGGTAACTTTCAAATTAACTCATCAAACCAAGTAAGGGATTTAGGTTTAAAGCTAGATTACCTTACAGTGAAAATGCACATCAGTAAATTAATCAAGATAGTTTACACCAAGTTGCAAGTACTACAAAAGTTGAAACCACTATTAACTGTTGTGGATTTTCATACAGTTTTACAAACTCTAATCTTCTCAAACCTAGACTACTACTGTAACTCCTTACTACTAGATCTTCCAGCAAGTCACTTAATACCACCACTACTACTACTACTACAAAATGCCGCAGCAAGACTCCTATTAGGATCCAGGAAATATGATCCCATCACACCCTCGCTGATGTCACTGCATTGGTTACCGGTATAAGCCAGGATCTACTATAAAGTATTGAGAATATTCAACATCATTCATTCTACAAATAAATAAATTCAAATAACACCGGCTTGACAGGAGTGACACTACAACCTTACAGCCCTAAACGAACACTAAGATCTCAAGGGATTAATGACTATTCCCACGATATGGAGCACTCAGCTGACACAAGGAAGAGATTGTGTGTTTTCAGTAGCTCTGGAACTCTCTGCCTGAGGTGTTACGTATTTTACCAGACAGAAAGAGATTTAAATGTGAACTAAAAAGAAATGGCTATTCAAAAACGCATATGATCTAACTGAAACATTTCAGAAAACATTGAGTCACACAGACAAGAAGGATAAAAGATAATAATACAATCATGAAGGATAAATCACATGAGAGAATGTAAGATACTAAAAAAACAACCCACTGAAAGATATGTAAAAACCACCCCTCGTTTTAATTTCCTGTACTATTTGCTTTATGTAACCCATCGTTGTTTGTCTGTTGAGTTATAATTATGAATATCAAGTTGAAAACCGTTGTGATCTGTACATGGAACGATGGTACATTAAATGTCTCAGAATAAATATTTAGAAGAAATAGCTGAATGGAGTAAAAGATCTGCCCTGAACATTACACACATTTCTTTTTCTTAAGACTTCCACATCAGTTAGACCCAGGGCCAGGATCTGGCACTATCAGATGTCATTCGCAATTACCCTGGGATTTTTTTTTAACCTTTTTTAGGACCCATGGGAAGGGGGAGAGAATTTTATACATTGGGTAGCTGTATTTTACAATATTAATATTACATAAAGAAGAAAATCCTCAAGCAATCCGATTTGTCAATCAATGTCTCCTTCACTACACAAGAGGCACGAGCCAGGGGGGAGCAACTCTAACAATATCTGATAGCATCACAGTGGGCATTGTCATTGCTGACATACTGAGAAATCGGGAAAGATAATTCATTTATTTAAAACATAAAACTCTTCAAAGTTTGTTTTAGAAGCGAACTAACATCTTTCAAAGTGTGCGCTAAAAAGAATTCCGACTCGCTCACCAACTGTTGAAGGTTCTCATCCGCTCGGACGTACTTCAGAATCTATTAACATGCACCCTTGATTCTACTTAATATGTAACAGACTACTGGAGTGGCTGCTGCATCTATTAATATGCATAAATATGTTGTAGTGTTAAGTATCCTTCAGCATGGGTGCGCTCTAGACCAGTGGTTCCCAGCCTGGTCCTTTACGACCACTCATGAGGCTTTCAGGATATCTACAGTAAACTTGCATGTAAAAATAACATGTGTGTGCAAGTAGCAGTTTTGTGCGTATATACAGTGCTATTTTGTAACCCTCGAGAATACAGTGCCTTTTTGGTTTCGCCATGTGTATTTTATCAGGGCTTAGGGCGGAGTTCAAAAGTATGCACAGTAGTTGTTGTTTTGTAAGAGATATACGCAACTACATTAGCGAACTTGTTTCTACACCTTTGCTTCTGCTGATGGACTCGTGCAAGTGAAATCAGATTTGTCTGTTGCCTGCCTACAGCTTTTGGGTGGGAGGTCTGGGTGCACTGGCAGGGGCTCAGGGTGAAATGCTAAAGGATCTAGGTAAACTGGTAAAGGTGCTGACAAATTGGTGATTCCAAGCGCAAGTATTTTCAAAATGGTCTATGTGCACACTTTACAAAATACCTGCCTCCACGTTCAGTTCTGGGTGTTTATTTGCACGTTGCCACAATTATTTTGGGTGCAAAATATATGCACATATGTTTATAAACTTGGTAGAGAGAGGCTAAATTTTAGTTTTGGGTGCAAAACTTGTGCGCAGAGCATGCAAGTCTGTACAGTTTTGAAACAGTATCAATTGCCGAAGGCCTTAGAGGGCAATACTCAGAAAGCATGCAAGCAGTTAACTTGTCCTGGATACTGAGTGAGAAAAACGTTCCTCTGAGTACAGTTACCTGGCTACCTTCAGTTAGATAATGTTAAAATCTAACAGGTTTGAAAGTTATCCAGCTGCGTGTAGCTGGATAACTTGCTACTTAACCGGCTATATTCAAAATATACCTAGTTAAGTGGCTGCAAAATAAAACTAACCCAACACTGCAGAAAGCACTTTAAAATAAGTGTGGGCATAGTGCCCAATCCTGCCCACTCCCCTCTAACCCACCAAATTAAAAAAAAAAAAAGTGTGTGATAGATCCCTGAAGCCATCCGCTCCCCTTTCTCTGCTATTTTCTGGAAAAGCAGCTTCTCCTGCCCCCCCCCCCACCCCATCCTCGCCACCCACCTGCAAGCTCTAGTCCACCCTTCCCATCCCCCTTTGGCCCCCACTCCAAGCTGCTTCCAGCATTGCATTGATAGCAGCTCTAAACATGTACATTAATAAACTTGCACAATCTAATTCCATCCGTTGAGGGGAAAATCTTTCCCTTATATTAATTATGGCTCTAAATTGGTATTTCCCAACACTCTTCTGCTGGGTTTTCAGGATATCTATACTGTATATAAATACGATAGATTTGCAAACACTGGAGACCCATTGTATACAAATCCATCTCATGCATATTCATTGTGACAGTCCTGAAAACTTGACTGGTTAGGTGTCCCTCCAGGAGAGGGTTGGAAAACACTCATCAAAGTAAGGTAAGTAGGGATTCTGCTGATCCTCATCGGAGTCCTAAGCCTGCATACCTCTGAGACATGTAAAGTGTGAATATAGCATGGACCACTAAGGAGCAAATCTTTATTAGAGCCCTGTACAGGCAATCCACTAAATACACGAAAAGCATGAACACAGCAAGCCCAAATCTTCATCAGAACCCCATTGCATTTATTTATTTTTATTTAAAATATTTATAGCCCGCTTATTAGCGAACCAGTCGAACTAAGGAGTTACAATGCATAATAAAATAAAATACAAAATTACATAATTCAAATATTAATAAAACAAACATAAAAGATCATTTTAAAGAATAATCATCATCCTGAGCAAAGACACAAACACCGAACTGCCGGTTTTTAGAACTCACCAAAAGCTTCTCAGCATGGGTAACCTGTTTACGAAAGGTCTATATGTCGTTAATGGCCTGGAGTGAATTAGGAAGGGAGTTCCAGAGTATGGGACTTATTACAGAGAATGCCCTACTTCTTGTTTCCTTAAGGCGAGCATTCCTAATAGAAGGGATCTCCAAATAACCCATATCCTGTGAATGAAGATTTTTAGCTCGACGCTATGGCTGAAACAAGTTTGATAAGTATGACAGGCCATTTGGGTTAATTGCCTTAAAGTTCAACATTAAAATTTAAAACTTTCTACGCTGTTGAGGTGGTTGATGTGACCCTCTCATTGGCAGTAGAATTTTGAAAAATCCATAAAGCATGAAGACTAGATAACAGGAGCCCTATATATAAAGCATTGCAATAGTCGATTGACGATAGTACAAAAGGCTGTATTACAGTATGAAAATATTTACGATCAAGGATATATCTTATGTGATGCTACATGCATAACTTGTAATATCCTGATCTCAAAACTAATCTTAATTATGGCTGAAAATTTAAATGTTGATCAAAAAGATCCCCTGATTCTTTACCACTGGTTTGATTGGAACTCTTTATTATAGCTTCACACTTGCACAACCATAGACTGTCTTCTCCTCAGACAGTGTACACTCTTTACTTAAAGTCTGTTGCTTCATCTCAGATCAGGGTTTGGACAGTTTTGCATACAGGAGTTGCCTTCCTCCTGGAGACTTCAGGCCTGGTCTGATTATCCTCACCTGCACCCCAGCTCTTATTCCTCCCTGGCTGGGGCCCACCCACAGAGCTTTTTCTCTCAAGGGGAATTAAAGTGGACCAGGCATCGAGCCAGGTCCCACACAGGTTTAAGGGGGAAAATAGTGGCACCGTCTCACAGGTTTAAAAACAGATTGTTCTATTATATCCAGGAATGTATTGCGAAAAGGAATGTTGGCCACTATTAAAGCTAGGGGATCATTTACTGGAAAATACAGTTGCAAATCAGCATGAACGCTAAACTCTACTCCAAGATGTTCCATCAAGGCACAAAGGGGGAGCAAATACTCATTAAAAAGTGCTGCTGATAAAATAGATCCCTGTGGGACCACATGATGCAATCTGAACCAGTCTGAACATGAGGCTTGAAAATGGCTCTGCTGCCGCCTCCTAGTCAGATACGACTGAAGCCACTAAGGCCCAGTTATTTCAGGCGATGTAAGAGAATTTCATGTGATATTTATTTTATTTTAAAAACTTTTATATCCCGACGTTCATAGGCATATCACATCGGTTTACAGATGACAGGGGATAAAAATATATCACAACAGAGAGGGAAATATAAAGTTACATGTAACAAGGTCTGGAAAAACTTGGAGGGGTTGTAGGAAAAGGTCAGGTGTGACCTAGGCAAGAATTTTAAGAGAAGGAACTATAGGTATAACACTATGTACATAATATACCTGAGTTAAATTAACAGTGAGGATATGGAAAATAGCTGAGGGTGGGGTCTCTAACTAGTATACCTGAGGTGATTAAGCAGATAAAAAGATAAGATGACAATCTCATGCCCATGCAAAGATGGTTAAAATATTCCCACAATGGTCTTTTAAAATGTAAATTGTTGAAAACAGACATGGAAGTCTATACCCTTCCACTTCTGTTTGGCCTATGAATTCCAACCGTTCCTCGTTAGTATTGAAGTTTAAAGCTAAAAGCTCTGTATCTGGAATTGTTTCTCTCTTCTTTGCCTTGCTAACAAGCAAGTCAACCTTTTTCATACAACCATACACAAAATCCTGAGGTGTAAACTGACCAATCTTCTGGTCGGCTTTACTACCATTGGTTAGCTTATGAACTACAGTGAGTGGTTCTTGAGGCAGATTCAAAGATTCAGTTAAACGAGAGTTCAAAACCGTGTTTATAATCTTGCCAAATATTTAGTACAATTTTCAGTAGAAGCTTGCTTCCGCCATACTCTCTCTGCTTGGTGCAACTCCTGTTTCGTGGAGCATCCACAAAGCAATCCACAATGACAAGACCAGATGGCTCCAAGAACCACTGCACCCCTGCATCCCGACAAGGAACCTCCGCTCATCCAACACGTTTGCTTACAACGCCCTCCATTAAGGAAGTTCATCGAGTCTCCACAAGAGAACGCGTTGCTTCAATAGCAGGCCCCCACATCTGGAACAACCTCCCAGCTCCTCTCAGAACTGACCCCTCTACGCCTTCTTTCAGAAAGAGTCTCAAAACTTGGCTCTTTAGAAAAGCTTTCCCTCCAGAAAATTAATCCCCGGCTCCCTGTCCCCCTCCCCCCCCCCCCTGCCTCTGTACTTAGCAAGTTTAAACTCAGGACTTATTTACTGTTAGTAAAGTTATTATGTAAAGCAAGTTTTTCTTTATATTTACTTGGTTAATCTGTTATACTGTATCATGTCACCATAAGGCTCGCCCTTAGACATCCTGTTGTATGTAAACCGGTGTGATATTTCGAATCGAATATCGGTATAGAAAAAGAAATAAATACATTATAATCACAGAATCTTTGGTTTCGACCAAGTTGTGATTTTACATCTCAGTGGGGCTACCTTTTCAGTGATGTGGGCTTAAACTTGGATCATCGAGTCAGCCAAAAAAGGTGCTGACTCTTCAAGAAATATGGTCGCACCAGGTATCTATTTGTCCCTAAAACTAATGGGGTTAATCACCCCACAAACTTTACAAACAATAGGAGGAGAAATGAAATTGATGAAATCCCCCTTTATTCTGAAAGAAAATGAGGTAAAATAATGGTCAGATGTAAGTTATTAACTACTTCCTGATAGCAATTAGGGACAATTAGGTGATCCAGAATGTGCCCCCTTTGGGTTGCTGAAGTAATCAGTTGCTCAAGTTGCAAACTAATAAGAACCTCTTGGTAGTCCAAAACAGGTTTACAAGTCTTGTGCATATTCAAATCCCTGATTATTAGGAGCTTTCCTGATTGTGATAAGATGAAAGTGGCGTCTTTATTGCACACCTGGAGTGGTTAGTAAAGAACCGCCAACAACCAGTCCTGAGGTCTCACAATTACACTTTCACATCCATTCCCTAAGATAATCGATACTGATTTTACTACTAGATGAGATTTGTAAAACAAAATTACTCTCCACTTCTTTTTTTTTTTTTTTCTTAAATCTTGGTGAAAAGAATACCACGGAAGACAAGTTAAATTCAAGAGTGAAATATCACTTGCAGCTAACCAAGTCTCACTGAGTCATAAAATGTCCAAATATCCATCAGACAGCAGAGCTAAAATAATATCAGTTTTCCGCCTGAAGAAAACACACATTAATATAAGCAAAGGTTAAGGTAGCATTAAATGCCTCTGCCTTGGATTTCTTCAAGCAAACTCTGGGAGGGAGTGGTTAACACATTCCCTTGTTATATTACAGTAGATGGGTAACACTCTATTATAACCTTCCCCTCTGCCTAATTACAGGAACTGAAGATTCAAGCATTGCGGCCCCGAGTAAAAGGCCAAAGCTACAAATCATGCATGATGTTAAACAGAAACCCTGGTGAAGGGCCGCTGTGGCCCTTCTCTGGCGGCCCACCGCCTGTGCTTCCATCCTTTTGATGGCCCTGCGGACCTCCAGCAGTGATGACAAGAAGGGGGTGGGGCTTACCACCGAAAGTGTTCCCTGGCTGAAACAGTGTGTCTCTGATACATGAAAACAGCACGGACAGCTGGAGAGTGGATCTTCATCAGAACCCCCCATGGAAGGGTCACACTGACGCATCTAAAGCACGATTAGAGCACGGATGGCTGACGAACAAATCTGCGTCAGAACCCCATGAAGTCATCACAGTGAAATGTGTAAAATGTGAATAGAGCATGAATAACAAAACTTGGAAAGATATTTTTCAAAGCAGCAAGCATGACCATAAAAAAATAGATGGATTCAAAGACATGAAATAAAAATAGAAACCTTTGTTTTCAGTTTTTATTTTATTTTGCCTGGGAATTTCAATGTTATAAGAAAAAAAGTTGATGGAAAAATTACTTTGTTATGGAGAAAAAAAACAGTGGAAAAGTCATTTTTTCACTGATGTTTTGTTGTTGTTGTTATAACATTGAAAGTTCCATGAAAAATAAAATAAAAACTGAAAATGGAGGTCTCTAAATAAAATTATTAAGAGAAAAGATAAGGGATAACTTGGTCTAAGACCACAAGAAGTAACTGAGGCATTAATCCTGCAAACGGATATTTTTAGGTCTGTAAATTATAATGGAGCTCCTCGGTGCTGTCTTCTTGCACAAACCCTTTGGGGCCGATGCAATACAGGGCCGAGTGCACTCTTAACGTGCAGTTGGACGCAGGTAGAATAGGCACTAATCAATCCCCTAATGCAATAAGGGGATTAGCGCATATTCAATGCGCGTCCAACGCGGAGTGAATCTAATAGCGCTCATCACATGCAAATGCACGTGAATGAGGCTATTAGGCATTCACTCTCGATGCAAAAAAAAAAAAAAATGTGCATCTGATGCCCATTTAACTGTCAACTATTAATGCCTGCCTGGAGCAGTTGGGTTCAGGAAAAGGCGCTTGACTGACAGACATTCGCTTCCTGAACCCTTGGCGTCTGTTTTCTTTACCGGCGGAAGGCTGTCACGAACAAATGATGCCGAGTTTCTCGGCGTGGGTTTTCGTGGCGGCTGTCCGCCGATTAGGAAAACCGACGCCGAGTTTATCAGCGCCGTTTTTCGTGATGGCAGTCCACCGAATCACGAAATCCAATTGGGTTCGCGTTAGCAAGGATGCGCTAGGGTCGCGCAAGCTAACGCGACCCCCTAATTTAAATATTGCATGGTGTCCCCCTTAGGGGAGTGCCTGGGGTGCGTTAAGAAAGTGAGCGCTGACTGTTCAGTGCCTGTTTTCTACGCAACTTTATTGCATCGGCCCCTTTGGCGGCTGCCGGTGAAGAACTGCCCCAGGGGCTGTGGAATGCGTTCTAATCCAGGAGGTTCTGGCTCCTATCCCCTTCCTGACTTGGGGCTGGGGGAGGGGATGAGGAACACAGGATTACTGCCTTGTGCGGGAGGGCATTGAAATCACACGGGTGCTACCTCCCTCCCAACCGAAGAGAGACTCGTTGTTCCACTCAATAAAAAAAAAAAAAAAAAGAAAAATTGCTGCTTTCACCATTGCAGGTAGAGTAAAACAAAATGCACTTTAAGCTGTTATTGATCTTTAATTACCTGTGGGGAAACAGAGGAGAGCGCTGCATTTTGAAGGAAAAAATATCTTTCCCAAATTTGTGGACGTAGAATGCAGGGACAATGCAATCGTTTCCAGTGCTGCAGATCTGTTGCTCTCCTGGGTGGAGACCGGTTCCCCGTGGAGGGCTTGCAGCCTTGGTACATTTGCACAGATTCCTCTCCAGAAATAAAAAGATGCTGTGTAAGAGCGGCTCTTTCGGTTTCCCTATGTGCGGCTGCCCTTTCACTTCCACACACAGTGCTTCTCCCCCTCCCAGTACTCACTCACTGCAGAGTAGGAATGAAGTCTGACACTCGGGCTGGGTTCTCTGTGTCACTGCCATTGGCTGTTTCCTGAACCCCAAACGTTAATTTAAACCCAGTGTTATGACATGGTGCTGGTTCTGATTGCATGTTGCATGATGGTTTAAAAACATTAAATGCCAAACATGATACTATAGGGAGGAAGATATTTAACCTTTTAGGCTATAGAATACCTGCTTTCATCTAGGGTTGCCATCTCAGCCCAGGTCATCAGAACAGGCTGAGCCAGGCCCAGCTTTGCACCATAGCATGCATGGAGTTGTAGTTCTGTAGTTCATTGATTTCCCTAAGAAAATTAGAATAACTCCATGCAAATAACTCTATGCATGGACTGGGAAGGGAGATCTTGGGGTGATGGTGTCTGATGATCTGAAGGTAGCAAAGCAATGTGACGAGGTGGTGGCTAAGGCCAAAGGGATGCTGGGCTGCAAAGAGAGAGGCATAAGCAGCAGGAAAAGGAGGCGATGATGCCCCACACAGGTGAGGCCCCACTTGGAATACTGTGTTCAATTCTGGAGTCTGAATCTCAAAAGGATAGAAACAGAATGGAAGCAATGCAGAGAGAGGCAGCCAAAATAGTGTGGGATCTGCACCAAAAAGACTTATGAGATGTATACCCTGGAGGAGAGGAGAGGCAGTAAAAATATGTCCCTGAAGGTTGGGGAAACTCAGTCCCTTAACCTCCCGGCAGTGCAGCACCTGATTTTGCTTTGGTGTCATTCATTGCGTGTGTACTGGATGCAGTCTGCCTCACACTCTGCTCTTGTCCAGTAGTTTAAGTTCTCAAAATAAATGATGCAGAAGAATTGAATCTCTTCTGATGGAAAGGAAGCTGTAGAACGAGGGGATTGTGACATGACACTCCAAGGGGGCAGACTCAGGAACAACATCAGGGAACACTTCTACAAGGAAAAGGTGGTGGATGCATGGAATGCCCGCCCAAAAGAGGTGGTGAAGATGAGAATGGTACTGGAGTTCAGAAGAGCTTGAGATAAACACAGAGGATCCCTAGTGGCTAGGGGATGGAAACGAGGAAGCGGAGCCAGGGGGGTGACCTGTTTTATTTTTAGAAATAGCTTTCCTGCTTGGGGATAACCTGAGCGGGAGTTCCAACTCTTAGCAGCATGCTGAGGAGACTGAATGGACTATTTGAATCTTTATCTGCCAACATTTACTATGTGCAAAACCAGAACCGGTTTCTAGTTTGATGGTTGCCTTGAACTTGCTACTACAAGTTGTTGACTACTGAGATGTTTTTATGTTTATCTGATTAGTCCTATGTTGATTGTATTGAGAGGTTTCATGTTAGGGTTTTTTCCCCCACGTTTAGTCCTTTCTAAAGTCTCCTTCTTACAAACTGCTATACCCACAGATCTCTTACTGGATGTTACCTTTCTAATATGTTGTAGCCCACCTTGGGTAAATTTCTCATTAAAAAGTTGGTTAATCAATTCAAATTCATACATATTTGGTTTAACCCAGTGTAAAGTATAAAAATATATTTCTGCCTACATACCCCTCAAAGCTAATTAAAATCCAATTTACATTTTTAGAATGTTAATAAAAACTGCACTCCCAAATCTGATTACCTCTCTTCCCAATATCTCTGGAAACAGAACTGTACCACAGTCGACATTATAATTTGACATCTGTATAAAGGCAAACTGTGATGTCATCGGCTGTGCACCAACCTATTCCGTTACGAGAGCCCAAGGCAGGCTGAGCATTGTTTGTCCTGGTGCACTGTGGGATTTATAGTTTTAGCATTCCCGAGCGTGGCAAGACTACTGATTACTTTGTGTACTAGGATAAATACATATAAAATATTTTTCTAACTTAAATACTATTGAAGATGGTATAATGTGTAACAGTGATGATTAATAAGAAGTATCATACAATACTTTTGTAATATATTAGAATTATATTTTTTTGGTTCCCCCCCAAAAATTGCTTGTTTTTGTATTGTCTGTTTATTTGCTCCAGTATCTCCTGAGCCATTCAGCCTACAGTATCCAAATTTTTAGGATAGATAGATCTCTATAACAGCTAGAAACGTGAACAATGTTTTCCCAGAGATTTAGCTGAAAACTAGGAGTTGGGGGAAACCACTTTTTCAACTGTAGTACCAGCTCTGGCCCAAAGGTGGCAGTATCCTATTGTACTAGACCTTAATGACATCTTGTAGTTACTTTGAGTACTGTAGAAATCACAGTATTGTAAGGGGGGGGAGGCATCTCCTAGGAACTGCTGTGCAAGTCTTTCCTTACTTGTTTTTATTACTT
This sequence comes from Rhinatrema bivittatum, assembly GCF_901001135.1. Lineage (NCBI taxonomy): Eukaryota > Metazoa > Chordata > Amphibia > Gymnophiona > Rhinatrematidae > Rhinatrema > Rhinatrema bivittatum. Next base: position 32,066,795 of record NC_042629.1, read on the forward strand.
ATGAGAACATTTTGGAGGAGCTAAAGCCTAGGTTGGAAATGTTGTTGCTGTCCTGGATAATCAGTCATAGTTTTTAATGTTTCTGAAATAGCAGGATCAGGCAATCCTGTTACTTCAATTTGCATTTATTTGCTGCTGCACATTCATAGAGGATATGTTTAAAATAATTGCTTGGGAAAGTAATCTCAACCCCGTAAAAACTCTGAATTACAAATCAGATTTCTTGAAAATTAAGGGGGGCAATATTCTGCGCCATTTGTCCAACTAAGTTCAGTCTTAGCCAAGCAAACAGCGGGGTTTGAAAATCCCACCACTCTGACCAACCCCGAGGTAGCCAATACCGTTGTATTTGGCTACTCTGGGGTGGATCCAGTTATCTTTTCAGCGTTATCCAGCTAACGTAACTGAACAACTTTCAGGACTGCTGAAATTAGCCGGATACATGTATCTGATTAACTTGAACATGGCCCAGGTGTGCCGCTGAATATCCAGAGAAGGTTAGCAGGATAAGTTTACTCAGCTAACTTTGCTAGCTGGAAAGCGGCTGAAACTGGACCCTACATTTTGTTTCTAAGTGATGAGCATACCTGGGGCTTTTTGAATTCCAGTCACTCTGAGATTGTCATGGATTAGCAGGGAGTGTTACACACACACACACACACACACACACTCTTACAAGTTACATGTTCACTCTCATACATAATCATGCTGATGTGATGAGGACCCTTGGGCTGAGGTGGGGTTGATGTTACTGGCAGAAGGAGGTCCCCTTGGGTACCGGGGCTGGCTGGACTTAGGCTCGGGTCTCTGAGTGACGAATCCAAGAGAACGACAGGCGAAGGCAGAACCAGACAGGCCGAGGTCGGGGGCAGGCAGCAGACAGGTGAATCCAGGGAACAGGCCAAAGGTTGGGGTGGGCAGCAGACAGATGAAATCCAAAGAACGTACCAGGGTCGGAGCCAGAAGAACCATCTGAGGAGCGGGTCCGGGTCAGAGGCTCGAGGCCAGGAGGAGAGGAAGAGCAGGAACACGGAGGAGCAGGAACTGTAGCAGGAACACGGAGAAGCAATTTGCTGACTCTGGGGAGTGCAGCCTGTTGCTGAGGCAGGGTTTGAGCAGCAAGGGCTGCCTTAAATAGGCCTTCCTTGCTGACGTGGACACCCGGAGCTGCGGGGAGCTTTCCCGCCGTGGCCCCTTTAAATGTTGCAAGGAGCCACGTGTGCCTAGGAGAGACTGAGCCAGTCAGCGCAGCGGTGGCAATACCAGCTCCCCGGGAAGGAAGTGGCAATGGTGGCTCCGGGGCGCTGGAAGGAGGGCTGGACCGGCTCGGGGGGTAAATGTGGCTGGCCGTGTGGTGCTGCGGCCAGCCATCACAACTCATCTCCCACACACGCAAACTCTCTCACACTTATGCTCACTTCTCTTCCTCTTCCACACACATGCCAGCTCACTCTCTCTCACATATGTCCACACACACACACACACATGCTTACTCTCTCACACACACTCACTCAGTCTCACATACATGCTCATTTATCCTGTCTCCCCATCCTGAACCCACCAGGAGCAGCAGCTTTCTCCTCCTCCTTTGGGTCCACAGTGCAAAAGTAACTTCCTCCTCCTCCTTCGGGCCGGGGGGAGGGGAGGGGCGGGGTGATGCATTGGTGTCCTGCCTTCAGCCCATGCAACAGACAAGAAGCACCTGCTTGTGGCTGTATGGGGCCACTGCTTTCACTGCTTCCTCGATCTCACTGGCCGAGC